>NC_080544.1:8730190-8975190 GCF_028640845.1 Ahaetulla prasina | reverse complement strand
ACAGCATGCCAGGCTTCCCTTCCCTCCATGCACATAGTTACTCTATATTTTCTTTTCTTGGCTATTTTACTGCTAATTTTATTTTTTTTTCAAGAAATCATATAAGGACAGGGCTTGATGAAATTACAAAATAGAGGGTGAATAGGATTTCCAATCACTGAGCAGGAGAACTTCACTTCCCTAGTTTGCAAAGAATATAAAATTAGTTGAATTACCTGAAGGTTTCCAACTGCCTAGTTTAGGTGCCTGGATTTAGATCTTTTTACAAATTAATAACGTTTGGCATATTGAGGTCTTACCTTGTCAGAACTACTTGCTCTGTGACTTGATAAAACTCGACCTGAATTAAAGCAGAGGATTTGGGATCTAGAAATTCAGAATGACAGAAGCAAAGTTTTCCACCCCTTCTCTAGCACAGTTACAGGAAATCCGTGACTTACGACCTCAACCGAGCCCAAAATTTCTGTTGCTAAGCGAGGCAGTTGTTAAGTGAGATTTGACCCATTTTATGACCTTTCTTGCCACAGTTGTTCAGTGAATCACTGCAGTTGTTAAGTAAGTAAGGCTTAAGGCTTTTCTGTTTAAATTGCCTAGACCTGTCACTTGCACCTCTATAACTGTCTGGTTCGGTTCTGCAACCCAACAAGAAAAACACAGACTTCAGAGGATAATTAGAACTGCAGAAAAAATAATTGCTACCAACCTGCCTTCCATTGAGGACCTGCATACTGCACGAATCAAGAAGAGGGCCGTGAAAATATTTGCATATCCCTCGCATCCAGGACATAAACTGTTTCAACTCCTACCCTCAAAACGACGCTATAGAGCACTGCACACCAGAACAACTAGACACAAGAACAGTTTTTTCCCCGAAGGCCATCACTCTGCTAAACAAATAATTCCCTCAACACTGTCAGACTATTTACTGAATCTGCACTACTATTAATCGTTTCATAGTTCCCATCACCAATCTCTTTCCACTTATGACTGTATGACTGTAACTTTGTTGCTGGCAATCTTTATGATTTATATTGATTTATTGACCATTATTTGCGTTGTAAATGTTGTACCTTGATGAACGTATCTTTTCTTTTATGTACACTGAGAGCATGTGCACCAAGACAAATTCCTTGTGTGTCCAATCACACTTGGCCAATAAAATTCTATTCTATTTTATTCTAAATTTTAAATTCTATTTATGTTTTAAATTGGGGTTTTTAGATTTTTAAATATTTTAATTTCTCGGCCATCTGTATAATAAGTTTCTTCATTCATTTTTAATTGTATATGGTTTATGTTTTATTTTGGCTGTACACCGCCCTGAGTCCTTTGGGAGAAGGGCGGTCTAGAAATCTAAATAAATAAAATAAAATAAAATAAAATAAAGTAACAGGGCTGTTAAGTGAACCTGGCTTCCCCATTGACTTTGCCTGTTAGATGGTCGCAAAAGTGGAGGATGTAACCCAGGGACACTGCGGCCATCATAAATATGATCCAGTTGTGAAGGGTCGGAATCTTGATCACATGAGCATGGAGACACTGCAATGGTCGTAAGTGTGAAAAATGGTCGTAAGTCACTTTTTTCAGTGCCATTGTAACTTCGAAAGGTCACTAAGGGCCTCTGGTGGCTCTACAGACTAATGCAGTCTGTTATTAACAGCAGCTGCCTGCAATTATTGCAGGTTCAAGTCCCACCAAGCCCAAGGTGGACTCAGCCTTCCATCCTTTATAAGGTAGGTAAAAGGAGGACCCAGATTGTTGGGGGCAATAAAACTTGACTTTGTATATAAATATACAAATAGGATGAAGACTATTGCTTGACATAGTGTAAGCCGCCCTGAGTCTTCGGAGAAGGGCGGGATAGAAATGCAAATAAAAAAAAAAACTAAGTGAATGATTGATTGTGCTCTTTCTCCCTGATCAGTCCCTAAATGTTTATTTAAAATCTCCTTCGTTCCGCATTAAAGATTATTTACCATGACCTGAATTGAGGCACTATCTATCAGGGCAACAATTAGAAGCCTCCCTTATAACAGCAGAACCTGTTTCTATTTCGACCCAGAGGAATAATCTGTTTCACTTATGCTCTTAAAACGTCTATTCAACACCTATTAGAAATTAAGTTTAATGCCTATTTAATGCATAAAGTTTTTTATTTTCATTTTCTATCATCATATTTAATGTACATTCATTTATCCGTCACCTTTTAACTTTCATTTGTTACCTATTCTGTCCTGCTCGTTTACCACTTCCTTCCTTAGCTTAACCTTCCCTTCTCCTCTATCCTTCTCTACCTTCTTCTACTTACCCATCCTCCCTCTCCTTCCCTTTTCTACTTCCTCTCCTCCTTCCCCACTCCTCTCTTCCTTTCCCCCCTTTTCTTTCCTTCTCTCTCTTCTTTCCACCTTACTTCCTTCGTTCCCTCTCTCTCCTCCTCTCCCTTTCCAGTCCCTTATTCCTACCAGTACATTCTGAAGTGGTATTTGAGCAGCCCCGATTTCATTTCAATTTTTTTTGCTTTTTGGTTACATATCTTCAGTCACCCCTGTATATTTTTAATCAATCCATATACCATCTTCCACCCTCCTCCCCCAACCCTCCCCCACCTCCAGGACTTCCCAGAGCAAATACAGGGTATTATAACCAACAATCACGAACTAAAATAAACTAATTATAAATACCTCCAATTGTTAATAACTCATTGCCATTGCAACAGGGAGATTATTAGCCTTCTCTCGGATGACCACTCTCCAGAAACTTCTAAGAAGTTTGCACATTCCTATCCTTAACTATGGTTGCTAGAAGTGGCCGGGTCCCTTGTCATGTTATTAACAGTTCGCTTCTAATGGTTGTAGGATCTTCTCAGGTCTCAATTTTTTCCAAGATCACTCAGCAGCTACAAAGGCCTCCTGAACCACCTTTTGGGAACTGAATCCAAGGCCCAGTTCAACAATGCAGAACATTTTCTGCTAATTGCGTCCCTTCCTAGATTGGGATTCCTTATGCATGGTCACTCATGCCCTCGTCACTTCTCGCCTGGACTACTGCAACACTCTCTACATGGGGCTCCCCTTGAAGAGCACCCGGAGGCTCCAACTGGTCCAGAATGCGGTTGCGCGGGTAGTAGAGGGAGCAACTCGAGGAACCTCTCCTGCACAGGCTGCACTGGTTGCCGGTGGTCTTCCGGGTGCAATTCAAGGTGCTGGTTACCACCTTTAAAGCGCTCCATGGCATAGGACCGGGTTACTTATGAGACCGCCTGCTGCTTCCAAATGCCTCCCATTGACCAGTGTGCTCCCATAGGGAGGGCCTCCTCGGGGTGCCGTCGGCCAGACAATGTCGACTGGCGACTCCCAGGGGGAGGGCCTTCTTTGTGGGGGCTCCTGCCCTCTGGAACGAGCTACCTACAGGGTTATGTCTGCTCCCTGACCTCTGGATCTTTAGACGCGAGCTAAAAACACTCTTGTTCCGTCGTGCAGGGCTGGCCTGATAGTTTTAATGGGGTTTTTAAATGGAGTTTTAACTTAAGTTTTTAGTTTTCTATCGCATTTTAGCTGTTAGCCAATTTGAATAAGTTTTTTAATAATGCTCTTAACTTGTATATGTTTTTATATGCTTGTTTTATTTGGCTGTAAACCGCCCTGAGTCCTTCGGGAGAAGGGCGGTATATAAATCTAAACAATAAATAAATAAATAAATAAATAATTCTGCAGCAAATGAAGCTGGTTTTTAATGACTGCCTGGTCTCTTGTGTTTTTGTTTTGTCCTTTGCTTCCTGTCGCTGGAAGCTTTTTCCATTAGTACAACATGGGGCCATCTCCTCCCCCTTCTCAAAATGTTGTCTTGATCTTGACAGGATGCTGAAAGAGTTAAATAGATCCATAGCTCCAAGAAGACAAAAGAAAGGATCGAAAGCTTTTCTGCTTTCACAATCACCTCATCCCTCCAAAGAACCTCATTTTCCTTTACATTCCCTCATAAACAGGGTGGATCTTCAGAGATTTGAACCAACTTCCAGAATTTTCAACAGTGATCCTTCTGGAAGCTGAAGTCCACACAATGTGTGCCATCCAAGTTGGAGAAGGATCTTCTCTTTTGATCTTTGTGCTATAGAGGAATTATTGAGTCTGTCATTTGCACCTCTAGAACTGTCTGGTTCGGTTCTGCAACCCAACAAGAAAGACACAGACTTCAGAGGATAATTAGAACTGCAGAAAAAATAATTGCTACCAACCTGCCTTCCATTGAGGACCTGTATACTGCACGAATCAAGAAGAGGGCCGTGAAAATATTTGCAGATCACTCGCATCCTGGACATAAACTATTTCAACTCCTACCCTCAAAACGACGCTATAGAGCACTGCACACCAGAACAACTAGACACAAGAACAGTTTTTTCCCAAAGGCCATCACTCTGCTAAACAAATAATTTCCTCAACACTGTCAGACTATTCACTAAATCTGCACTACTATTAATCTACTCATAGTTCCCATCACCAACCTCTTTCCACTTATGACTGTATGACTGTAACTTTGTTGCTGGCAATCCTTATGATTTATATTGATATATTGACCATCAATTGTGTTGTAAATGTTGTACCTTGATGAAGGTATCTTTGCTTTTATGTACACTGAGAGCATCTGCACCAAGACAAATTCCTTGTGTGTCCAATCACACTTGGCCAATAAAAATTCTAGTCTATTCTATTCTAATTTCTTTAGGCCACTGACTGAGTAATCTAAGAATATGCATTCCTGGGAGTAAATGGGTCATCAGAAAGTGTAAAAAGCTCTATTAAAAAAAAAAAAGTTGCTGGAAGCCCCCAAATCAAGAGACCTGACTTTTGAAATCTCTATTGCTGATGTTCTGCCTGGTCTTCATTTCAATACCAGGACAAAACTGAGGCTATTATTATTGGAACTTTTTCCTGTTAAGTCTTGTATTAATGTACACAGATTTTTATATCTCTGATTCTCCTTTTACATGTACTCCTGATACTCACAATCAGTAGACCGAGCAGAACCAGTAAAAACCTAAAGCTCAGTCCTAAGCCGGAGAACTTCAGCTTCACTTGGTAGGTAACACAGTTGCAATTCCAGCACCCACATATATTTAGCTGAAGCCTTAAAAAGGCTGAAGAGGTAGGCAAATGTTGAGTTCCGCTACTACTTTCTGCTGATTCCAAAGATAAAGAACCTCAGAAGCTTTCTGATCCCTGAGATCCCTGAGTGATTAGGAAGTTGTAGAAACTCTAGAAAAATCTGGATCTGAACTCTCAGATGTTGGGTGGACTGTTAAGGGCTGACATAAAGAAGAGGGGGTCAACCTATTCTACAAAGCAGAGCAAGAAGCAATGGATGGAAACTAGTCAAGGAGAGAACTGACCTAGAATTAAGCAGAAATTTCCTGACAGTGAGAACAATTAATCAGTGGAACGACTTGCCTCCAGAAGTTGTGAATGCTCCAACACTGGAGATGTTTAAGAAGAGACTGGACAGTCCTTTGATTGAAATGGGATAGGTCTTCTGCTTGAGCAGGGGACTGGACTAGAAGACCTCCAAGGTCCCTTCCAACTCTATTATTCTTTATATTCTCATGCTATAGAACCATTAAAAGGGGATGCCAAGTGCTTTTCTTGAATTAGGACAATCTGGGGACCAACATTGTTTAAATCAGCGGTTCTCAACCTGTGGGTCGCGACCACTTTGGGGGTCGAATGACGATTTGCCAGGGGTCGCCTAAGACCATCGGAAATATGGGAAGTATACTTGTGAGTCAAAGAATCGCGCTCCAATGGTTGACTCCACAAGCCAGCTGCAGGCTCTTCAAATCCCTAGCCGAATTCGGCTTCAGGCGCAATGAATTAAAAGAGAGAGAAATCTTTGCTCTGATGTCTCCCTCTCAAGCCAGCTGCAATCACTCCCAATCGCTAGCCTAATCTGGCTTCAGGCGCGATAAACTTAATAGGGGAGGAGTCTCCGCTTTAATGCCTCCGTCCTCAAGGCAATCGCAAGCAGTTCAAATCGCTAGCCAATACGGCTTCAGGCGCAATAAATTCAAAACGAAAATAATTTTACGGTTGGGGTTGCCACATTGTGGGGAATTGTATTAAAGGGGTCACAGCACTATAAAGGTTGAGAGCCACTGGTTTAAAACCTTGAGAACCACTGGTTTAAGGCTGGCTTGCCGATCAACAGGGCATGACTTTTCAAATCAAAGTTGTCACTTGAACATCCAGCTTCCAGTTTGTCTGGGCAACTAAAGTCAGGGCACAGCACACACAAACACACTCGTTTCTCCAGTGTCAACCTTGTCTAATGAACTCCTAGTGGAACAAAGCAGACACGTTGCCAAACAGAGATGTCACCCAACAATACAGTTGCCAGCCCTTATACAATACAGTTGCCAGCCCTTATAATTGCTCAGATACACAAAGGTAACGCAATAGTCCTGAACTGGTAATTTGATTTAGTCTTTTGATTTAGTCTTACGGTTCCTAAGAGGACCGTAAGGGGCGTGCATAAAAGCACAAACGTGCCTACAGTTCCTGTCCTAATGTTCCCTTTGGTTGTATCCAATTCGTATGGTTATTTCATGCTTATGCTTATATATATGCTTATATTTATTTATTTATTTATTTGTCACAACAATATATATAAGCATCACACAAAAGATTATATAGTATATAAACATATATATGAGGAAATATAAGGAGGTATAAGTATATATATATATAAGAAGAAAAAAGAAAAACAATAGGACAGGAAAGGTAGGCATATTTGTGCTCTTATGCATGCCCCTTACGGTCCTCTGACTCGCTCTCTCCTTCAACAGGGGGAGCGGGATGACCCGTTGCAGGGGCGTGCCGAGGAGTTTAGTGGTTATCTATATGATAAAATCATTCAGCTTCGGGATGGCTTGGATCAAAATTGGGTGGATCCAGGTGGGAGGTCGGAGAGCTGTCTTGTTGAGACTGTTTGGGATGAGTTTGACCCTGTGGCTCCCGAGGACATGGACAGGTTATTGGGGAGGTTGAATGCCACCACATGTTTAGTGGACCGGTGCCCCTTCTGGCTGGTACTGGCCACACAGGAGGTGACACGAGGCTGGCTCCAGGGGATTACCAATGCTTCTTTGTTGGAGGGGGTCTTTCCTGCTGCCTTGAAAGAGGCGGTGGTGAGACCTCTCCTCAAGAAGCCTTCCCTGGACCCAGCTGTTTTAAGTAATTATCGTCCGGTCTCCAACCTTCGCTTTGTGGTGAAGGTTGTAGAGAGTGTGGTGGCACGTCAATTACCCCAGTACCTGGATGAAACTGTCTATCTAGGCCCATTCCAGTCCGGCTTTCGGCCCAAATACAGAACGGAGACGGCTTTGGTCGCGTTGGTTGATGATCTCTGGAGGGCCAGGGATAGGGGTTGTTCCTCTGCCTTGGTCCTATTAGACCTCTCAGCGGCTTTTGATACCATCGACCATGGTATCTTGCTGCACCGGTTGGAGGGATTGGGAGTGGGAGGCACCGTTTATCGGTGGTTCTCCTCCTATCTCTCTGATCGGTAGCAGACGGTGTTGACGGGAGGGCAGAGGTCGACCCCGAGGCACCTCACTTGTGGGGTGCCACAGGGGTCGATTCTCTCGCCCCTCCTGTTCAACATCTATATGAAGCCGCTGAGTGAGATCATCAGTGGTTTCGGTGTGAGGTACCAACTGTACGCTGATGATACTCAGCTGTACTTTTCCACACCGGGCCACCCCAACAAAGCTATCGAAGTGCTGTCCCGGTGTCTGGAGGCCGTACGGGTCTGGATGGGGAGAAACAGGCTCAAGCTCAATCCCTCCAAGACAGAGTGTTGATGCCGGCACCCCGGTACAGTCAGCTGCAACCGCGGCTGACTGTTGGGGGCAAGTCATTGGCCCCAATAGAAAGGGTGCGCAACTTGGGCATTCTCCTGGATGGACGGCTGTCCTTTGAAGACCATTTGACGGCCGTCTCCAGGAGAGCTTTTTACCAGGTTCGCCTGGTTCGCCAGTTGCGCCCCTTCCTAGACCGGGATGCCCTATGCACGGTCACTCGTGCTCTCGTGACATCTCGCCTGGATTACTGCAATGCTCTCTACATGGGGCTTCCCTTGAAGAGCACCCAGAGGCTCCAGTTATTCCAGAATGCGGCTGCGCGGGTGATAGAGGGAGCCCCTCGTGGCTCCCATGTGACACCACTCCTGCGCAGACTGCACTGGCTACCTGTGGCCTTTCGGGTGCACTTCAAGGTTTTGGTAACTATCTTTAAAGCGCTCCATGGCTTAGGGCCGGGTTACTTACGGGACTGTCTGCTGCCACCGATTGCCTCCCACCGACCTGTGCGCTCTCACAGGGAGGGACTCCTTAGGGTGCCGTCCGCCAGGCAGTGCGGAAGGGCCTTCTCTGTGGGGGCTCCCACCCTCTGGAATGAACTTCCCCCAGGACTCTACCAACTTCCTGACCTTCGAACCTTCCGCCGCGAGCTTAAGACACATCTATTTATCTGCGCAGGACTGGACTAGAATTTTAATTTTAAATTTAGTTTTTAATGGGGTTTTATTATTTTAATTATAATTTTAAATCTTGGCCTAATTCAATAAGTTTTTTAATTAGTGTTTTATCTTGTATTATATTTGTGTTTTTATCAGGCTGTAAACCGCCCTGAGTCCCTCGGGAGATAGGGCGGTATAAAAATTTGATTAAATAAATAAATAAATAAATAAATGGGCCAGTCCTAGAGTCTGGGGAAGGCTCGGACGAGGGCTCTGTGTCCGAGGCACAGAAATGGCCATCTGGGAGGTATGTGCTGCCTCCAGAGTCGGACATCAGCGAGGCAGAGGAACAGGGGGAGCCTGTTCCCAGTGCGCACATGCGCAGAGCTGCCAGAAGGCAAGAACAGTTAAAACAAAGGGATGACTCAGGAGTAGGGCTTGGAGATGATTGGAACCCCCCCAAAAAAAACTTAAAAGAGGATCAAGGGCACATGGGCCTTTGCAGGAAACAACATTGTTAATTCTGTTCAGTTTAAAGTCTGAAGCTCTGTTTGATGAACTTCATGTGGCTTTGCCAATTAGGTCTTTGGCAGCATGTCAAGGGAGATAAAGGTGGGTGTTTATCAGCCTTATCCTGAAAGACTCTTTACAACTATTTGGGACTCATCTGTAAATGAAGAGAATTCACAGCTTTTGAAATAAAAGAGGTTTTTGGGACTACTCGTGTGTTTTACTGACTCAGGAAGCCTAGGTCAGAACAGGTATTCCCCTGCAAGTTTTAATGATCAGAGAGTAATATCTCTGTATTTATAGAAGAACCTCAAATTTCATGGTCCTAAACTGCTAAAAACCTGAAATGATTAGAACTGTAAATGTCAGTCAATAGCATATAACATGAGACCAGAAGTGATGTCATGGTGATACCAGTCACAAGGGAAAGGAGCTGTCCGGTCCTGCACTGGCTTCTTGTTTGTGGGCTCTGGAAAGAGCCTAAAACCTTCTTGGAGGGAAGGTGAAGCTAGGAGGAGCATCCTGTGAGGTTCCAGGTGAAAATGCAACTCACCTGTAGAGCCCCGGGGCTTCCTTTATGCCACAATGACAGAAGAGGCAGCCTAAGATGGCCACCACAAAGCCAGAGACAACTTAACTTCTAAGAAATGTGCAGGAGTGGAATTGGTGAACTGTGCTTCAAACTGGGTGAGAAGAATCCTTTAATTTAAAGTGTAATCCCAAAAGAATATTCAGGAAAGAGAGACTCATAACTATTTTAAAGTGGTGGCAACCTAGCTATTTTGAGTACAATTTACTTTGAAACGGAAGAGGAAACAATTAAAGGAAGAAAATAGAAAATCTGTTAAAATACAGAAGATTGGATTTTCAAATTGGATAGGAACTGGCATGGGATAGGCATTTTAAAATGCTGGAGCTATTTATATAAAAAGTTAATACTTTTTTGGAATATTATATTAAAATTGGATAAAAAGAGTAAGATTTAAATTTGAGTTAAGAGTGCCACCTGCTGTCAAAGGAAGGTACAACATACCCCCCAAAATTTTGGAAAGACTTATTTATTTATTTATTTATTTTTGTCACAACATTATATATAAACACATATAATGAAAGAAAAAGACTTGGCTTGCGGAGATTCAAATGAGAGATTAAAAATATTTTATTACCAAAAAGACCCCTAAAAACTTCAAAATAAGACAGACTTGTCAGAGGGAGCTATGAAGGTTCCACTTTTGGATTACTAGAGGAACAGATTGATTTAATTTTGGAATACAAAGACTCTTGGACATTGGACAGTGAACCATCTGAGAAGTGATTTTAGGTTGGAAAATAAGACTGGACTGTTGGAAAAAAAGAAATAAACAAATAAAAATAAAAAATGAGTGGAATTTGGGAAGAAATTGCATTATTAATTAAGGGTGTTAAAGGCACTTTGAGAAGAAGATGTGAGGAGATCATGAATAAAATGCAGAGAATAGTTGAAAAGCTGGAAATTATGACACAAAAGACAGGGAGAAATTAGGACGTTCAGGAGGAGGAGCTAACTGAAAGAGCAGCTGGAAAAGCAGAACAGACAAAACAACAAGTAAGAAGACAAGACAGAAAGGAGATAAAAATAAAAATGAGACTCATGAAACACACCAAGGGGAGAGTATTTTAAGGGAAGTTAAACAGGAACTGGAAGTGCAGGAAGACTTTTTTGGGGGAACTAGGGGTAAGAGTAGATAATTTGAAAGTTAGACAATGGAATAGGGCAGAGAAAGGAGCAATATTTAAGAGGATTGGCCAAGTAGCGGAAGCAGGTAGAGAGAATCCAAGAGAGGAATATGGAAGACAAGCTAAGAAATGGAAAATCAAAGCTTTAAAGAGAGTGAGAGATGATGGGTAAGAAAATAGGCCTACTATAGGCCACCCAATCAAACAGAGGAAGTAGATGAACTTTTTGCTAGTCAGCTAACTAAGGTATGTAGGAAGCACATCACAGTAGTAATGGGGGATTTTAACTACCCTGACATCAACTGGGAAACAAACTCTGCACCAAGTGGAAGATCCAACAGGTTCCTAACAAACCTAGCAGACAACTTTGTTTCCCCAAAAATAGGGAAGGCGACAAGGGGATCAGCCATACTGGACTTAATTCTCACTAACAGAGATGAAATGATAGAAGGTGTTGAAGCTACAGGAACCTTGGGGGCAAGTGACCACGCAATATTGGAATTCGACATTAAGCAAATACAAGTAGTAGAACAAAGTCAAACTAGAGTCTTGGACTTTAAGAGCTAATTTCAATAAACTTAGAGAGCTTGAGAAGGATTCAATGGATGAGAATCCTCAGGGGAAAACAACTCAAGAAGCTTGGGAAATTTTGAAAAGTGAGATTATAAAAGCACAGTCTAACACAATACCAATGAAGAAGAAAATAATAGATCTCAAAAGAAACCAGCATGGATGCATAAAGAACTATCTGACAAATTGAAAGACAAAAGGACAAATATAAATAGTAGAAAGAGGGGCAAATAACTAAGGCAGAATATCAGCAAATAGCCGAGCCTGTAAAGATGAAGTGAGGAAAGCTAAGGCTCACAATGAACAAAGGCTAGCGACAAAAGTAAAAAATAACAAAAAAGCTTCTTCCAACATGTTAAAAACAAGAAAAAAGTCAAGGAAACAATTGGCCCATTGCTGGGAGAAAGTGGCAAGAAGATGACAAGCAACAGGGAGAAAGCAGATCTACTTAACTCATATTTTGCATCTGTCTTTACACAAAAGGAAAAAACAATCCAACCTATCAAAAACAGCACTACAAAAAACAGATTAGAAACACAAGTTAAAATAGGGAAGAAAATGGTAAGTGAACACCTGTCTACCCTAGACGAGTTCAAATCACCAGGACCGGATGGATTACACCCCAAGGTTCTGAAGGAACTGGCAGACGTGATCGCAGAACCACTGAACTATATCTTTCAAAGATCCTGGAGCACAGGGGAGCTGCCAGAGGACTGGAAAAGAGCTGATGTAGTTCCCATCTTCAAAAAAGGAAAAAAAAACAGATCCAGGAAACCACAGACCTATCAGTCTGACCTCAATACCGGGGAAGATTCTGGAAAAGATAATCAAGCAACGAATCACCGAACACCTAGAAGCAAACAAAGTAATAACCAAAAGCCAACATGGGTTTGTCAAAAACAGATCATGCCAGACTAAGCATTTGATAACGTAGACCATAACCTACTACTAGATAAAGTAGAAAAATGTGGGTTAGACAGCACCACCATCAAATTATTTATTTATTTTTATTTATTTATTTATTTGATTTTTATACCGCCCTTCTCCCGAAGGACTCAGGGTGGTGTACAGGCAAATAAAAACAGACAAGACAATATTATATAAAATGCAAAATTAAAAAACTTATTATAATTTGCCTAAAAATTTAAAATATATAGAAAACTAAAACCCCATTTAAAATTAATAAAAACTATAAAATCCATAAAATTTAAGCCAGCCCCGCGCGAATGAAAAGATGTGTCTTCAGTTCATGTTAAAGGTCCAAGGTCAGGTATTTGGCGTAAACCGGGAAGTTCGTTCCAGAGTGGGAGCCCCACAGAGAAGGACCTTCCTGGGGCCGCCAGCCGACATTGCTTGGCGGACGGCACCCTGAGAAGTCCCTCTCTGTGAGAGCGTACGGGTCGGTGGGAGGCATGTGGTAACAGCAGGCGGTCCCATAAGTACCCAGGCCCTAAGCCATGGAGCGCTTTAAAGGTCATAACCAAAACCTTAAAGTGCACCTGAAAAGCCAGCGCAGTCTGCACAGGAGCGGTGTTACATGGGAGCTACGTGACGCTCCCTCTATCACCCGCGCAGCTGCATTCTGGACTAACTGAAGCCTTCGAGTGCACCTCAAGGGGAGCCCCATGTAGAGAGCATTACAATAATCCAAGCGAGAGGTAACGAGCGCATGAGTGACTGTGCACAAGGCATCCCGATCAAGGAAGGGGCGCAACTGCCGAACCAGGCAGACCTGGTGGAAGGCCCCCCTGGAGACGGCCGTCAAATGGTCTTCAAATGACAGTCGCTCATCCAGGAGGACACCTAAGTTGCGCACCCTATCCTTTGGGACCAATAACTCGCCTCCAACAGTCAGCTGCAGCTGCAGCTGACTGAATCGAGATGCCGGCATCCACAGCCACTCCGTCTTGGAGGGATTGAGCTTGAGCCTGTTTCTCCCCATCCAGACCCGTACGGCTTCCAAACACCGGGACAGCACTTCAACAACTTCATTGGGGTGACCTGGGGTGGAGAAGTACAGCTGAGTGTCATCAGCGTACTGATGGTACTTCACCCCAAAGCCACTGATGATCTCACCCAACGGCTTCATGTAGATGTTGAACAGAAGGGGCGAGAGAATCGACCCCTGCGGCACCCCACAGGTGAGGGCCCTCGCGGTCGACCTCTGCCCCCTGTCAACACCGTCTGCGACCGGTCGGAGAGATAGGAGGAGATCCACCGATAACGGTGCCTCCCACTCCCAATCCCCCAGCCGGCGCAGCAAGATACCATGGTCGATGGTATCAAAAGCCGCTGAGAGGTCTAATAGGACCAGGGCAGAGGAATAACCCTGTCCCTGGCCCTCCAGAGATCATCCACCAATGCGACCAAAGCTGTCTCCGTGCTGTAACCGGTCGGAAGCCGGACTGGAACGGATCTAGATAGACGGATTCATCCAGGTATTGGGGTAGCTGGCGCCACAGCACTCTCTACAACCTTCGCAACAAAGCGAAGGTTGGAGACTAACGATAATTTCCCAAGATAGCCGGGTCCAAAGAGGGCTTCTTAAGGAGGGTCTCACCACCGCCTCTTTCAAGGCGGCAGGAAAACCCTTCCAACAAAGAAGCATTTATAATCCTCTGAGCCAGCCTCGTGTCACCTCCTGAGTGGCCAGCACCAGCCAGGAAGGACACGGATCCAGTAAACATGTAGTGGCGTGAGCCTCCCAACAACCTGTCCACGCCCTCGGAGCCAAAGGGTCAAATTCATCCCAAACAGACTCAACAAGACATGCCTCCTCTCCTCGCTTGATCATCCCAATTTCGTCCAGACCATCCCGGAGCTGAGCGATTTTGTCGATAGATAACCACTAAACTCCTCGGCACGTCCCTGCAAGGGTCATCCCGCACCTCCTGATGAAGGAGGTAGCGGGTCACCCAAACAGGGCGGCCGGGCGGTTATCTGCCGACGCAATGAGGGTGGAGGCGAGAACGCCGCCTCCTCATTGCCACTAGGTAGATCCTAGAATAGGACCCAACTAGTGTCCGATCAGCTGAACGACTGACCTCCAAGTGCTCTAGGCGCCTTCTCCGCGTTCATCTCTCTCAGCCCCTCGGAGAACCAAGGGGCCGGACGAGATCTGCGCCGGGTCAGAGGCCGCAAAGGCACGACACGGTCCAAGGCCCCAGCCGCGGCCTGTTCCCAGGCCGCAACTAGTTCCTCAGTCGTGCCATGGGCCAGATCCTCAGGGAATGGCCCAAGCTCCGTCAGGAACCTCTCAGGGTCCATCAGGCGCCTGGGACGGAACCAACGTGTAGGTTCCGTCTCCCTGCGATGGTGGGTGGCGGTTCGGAAGTCTAGGCGAAGGAGAAAATGATCGGACCATGTCTAGTATCAGATCATTTAACCACTGACCAGAGATATAAATCAGATCCAGCGTGCCTCCCCCCATGTGCGTAGGGCCATCATTTACTCGAATCAGGTCCAAGGCCGTCATGGAAGCCTGGAACTCCCGAGCTGCAGTCGATAATAAGCCAGCTGATGGCAAGTTGAAATCCCCCAGAACTATAAGTCTGAGGGTCTCAACTGCCACAGTGGCAAATAACTCCAGCAGCTCGGGCAGGGCTGTGGTCACACAGCAAGGAGCCAGGTACGTGATCAGCAAGCCCAACTGATTCCTATGGCCCCACCTCACATAGAGGGATTCACAGCCAGCAATCTGAGGAACAGTGGCCTCCCTCGGCTCTAGATCTTCCTTAATGACAACCGCCACCCCTCCACCCCTCCCCTGGGCCCTCGGCTGATGGAATGCTCGGAAACCTGGGGGGCACAGTTCAACGAGGGGAAACCCCCCCCCTCTGGCCCCAACCAGGTCTCCGTAATGCCCATAAGGTCCGCGGACTCCCCCTGAATAAGATCGCAAATCAAGGGGGATTTATTTGCCACGGACCAGGCATTACATAACATCAACCGAAGATCCAGGCTCTGAGGATCATGGCCGCCCGAGGAACGGGTAGGGACTAAGGGGCCGGAGCACGTGATCGCTTTCAAACATCGAGCACGTGCTCCCCACACTCGATGCGCCCCCCCCTCCGCCATATCTGCCTCTCCCACTTACCGTACAGATTGAACCACCCTCTAGTCCTGGAACAAACCCCTCCCCCCCTGCCTTCAGACCAGATGTAGTAGTGCCGCGAATACAAATACAAATGGATTTGTAACTGGCTGACCAACCGCACTCAATGTGTAGTCCTCAACGGAACTACATCCACATGGAGGGAAGTATGCAGTGGAGTACCCCAAGGCTCTGTTTTAGGCCCAGTACTCTTCAACATCTTCATCAATGACTTGGACGAGGGGATAGATGGGGAACTCATCAAATTTGCAGATGACACCAAGCTGGCAGGAATAGCCAACACTCCAGAAGATAGGCTCAAGTTACAGAAAGATCTTGACAGACTTGAACATTGGGCGCTATCTAACAAAATGAAATTCAACAGTGAAAAAAGTAAGGTTCTACATTTAGGCAAAAAAAAACAAAATGCACCAGTACCGTATATGTGGTACCTTGCTCAATAGTAGTACCTGTGAGAGGGATCTTGGAGTCCTAGTGGATAACCATTTAGATATGAGCCAGCAGTGTGCAGCAGCTGCTAAAAAAGCCAACACAGTTCTGGGCTGCATAAACAGAGGGATAGAATCAAGATCACGTGAAGTGTTAGTGCCACTTTATAATGCCTTGGTAAGGCCACACTTGGAATATTGCATCCAGTTTTGGTCGCCACGATGTAAAAAAGATGTTGAGACTCTAGAAAGAGTGCAGAGAAGAGCAACAAAGATGATTAGGGGACTGGAGGCTAAAACATATGAAGAACGGTTGCAGGAACTGGGTATGTCTAGTTTAATAAAAAGAAGGACTAGGGGAGACATGATAGCTGTGTTCCAATATCTCAGGGGTTGCCACAAAGAAGAGGGAGTCGGGCTGTTCTCCAAAGCACCTGAGGGTAGAACAAGAAGCAATGGGTGGAAACTGATCAAAGAAAGAAGCAACTTAGAACTAAGGAGAAATTTCCTGACAGTTAGAACAATTAATAAGTGGAACGACTTGCCTGCAGAAGTTGTGAATGCTCCAACACTGGAAATTTTTAAGAAAATGTTGGATAGCCATCTGACTGAGATGGTGTAGGGTTTCCTGCCTGGGCAGGGGGTTGGACTAGAAGGCCTCCAAGGTCCCTTCCAACTCTGTTGTTATATTATATTATAAAAGGGAGTATTTCTTAAGAATAATAGTGTGACAAGTTAAAATAGGGTTGGAAGCTAAAGAAAGGGGAAACAATGTAATATATATTTTTAAGGTGAATTAATAATAAGAAGGGAATCTAGACTCTTAATGCCGGTCATTTTGAATATGTTTGAATAATATGGTGAGGGCTATAAAAATTACATACAGAAATATTGAATCAGCAAAAATTGAAGATCATAATTTAATATAAATATGGGTATTATCAGTACAATTATATACATTTATTAAAAAGTAACAAATATTATTTGTAGTAAATATCTTATTTGTTGTAAAAGGAAGGATATGTAGAATTTGATTGGCATGAAAATAATAAGTTGGATTATTGAACAGCATAATAATGGAAGAGTAAAAATGTGTTATTATTATATTACTGGAATTGTATAATTTGTTAAACACAATTAAGATGAATATTGCTTTATTTGTAAAAATATGATTACAAAGGGGATATTTTCTAAACATGACAGTGGCATAATAAAAAATTAGAAAGAGGAGAAATAATATATTAAGAATATAGAGACAGGCATAAAAATAATAGATTGAAATATTGATAATTACTAAAAAGTTATAAGATTGTCAATTGTATTAAATATGAAGAATATCATATAACTTGTACTAAAATGTAAGACACTCTGGTTCCAAGCTGTTCACACAACGATATGTTTGTAGAAAAATAAAAAAATAAAAAACTTTACCAAAAAAAAAGTAGCATATAACACAATCACTGCAACCATAGTTGCAATTCTGGCAACAAACCTTGATGGATCCTTCAGAACCCATCAGCCTCTCTGAGTCCTGACCTTTCTCCAAACATGCAATGGCCAGGCATTATGCTAATTTGATTTGATTTGAACATCCCCAAGCTTGATGTCCCTGGAGATTCTCAGTCATCCAGGTCACGGTTGTCCCAAATGTGCTTTTTTCAAGAGGCAGCTGGACTTTCTTGGGTTTTGCCTGAAGAGGTTTTGGCTTCTTCAATTCCAACCGAACTGCAGTCGTAACTGAAGAAGCTTCTTGGATGAGAAGCCGAAATCTCTTCAGGCAAAAGCAAGAAAGTCCAACTGCCTCTTGAAAAAAAGCACCTTTGGGATCCCCAAGCTGGGATCACAGCTGAATGTAATCCTGTTGCAATATTCCAAAACCCACATTACAAATTACAAATTCCTTGTGTGTCCAATCACACTTGGCCAATAAAAATTCTATTCTATTCTATTCTATTCTATTAGAGAAAGGAAGCTGAGAAGAAACTTTCAGCTTTTAATTAGGTTGCACTTTTTGCAGTTGGAAGAGCTAGAATGCTTGCAGTTTGGCACTTCTCAGGCAGAACTGTGGAATTTTACACTAGCTTCCATTTTTTACTCTCCCTCCCTCCATCTCTCTCTCTCTCTCTCCCTCCCTCACTCCCTTTCTCACTCACTCACTCTCACAAATCACTGCACAACAGAACAACTAGACACAAGAACAGTTTTTTCCGGAAGGCCATCACTCTGCTAAACAATTAATTCCCTCAACACTGTCAAACTATTTACTAAATCGGCACTACTATTAATCTTCTCATAGTTCCCATCACCAATCTCTTTCCACTTATGACTGTATGACTATAACTTGTTGCTGGCAATCCTTATGATTTATATTGATATATTGATCATCAATTGTGTTGTAAATGTTGTACCTTGATGAAGGTATCTTTTCTTTTATGTACACTGAGAGCATATGCACCAAGACAAATTCCTTGTGTGTCCAATCACACTTGGCCAATAAAATTCTATTCTATTCTATTCTATTCTATATAAACACATATATGAGTAAATATAAGGAGGTATAAGCATATATATATATATATATATAGGAGGAAGAAAGAAAAACAATAGGACAGGAACGGTAGGCACGTTTGTGCTCTTATGCACGCCCCTTATGGTCCTCTTAGGAATGGGGTGAGGTCAATAGTAGAAAGTTTTGGTTAAAGCTTTTAGGATTATGAGAAGATACCACAGAGTCAGGTAAAGTATTCCAAGCACTGATGATTCTGTTACAGAAGTCATATTTTCTGCAATCTAGATTAAAGCGGTTGACATTAAGTTTAAATCTATTGGTTGCTCTAGCATTATTGCAATTAAAGCTGAAGTAGTCTTTAACAGGAAGGACATTACAATAGATGATTCTGTAAGTTAAACTTAGGTCTTGTCAAAGGCGATGGAGTTCCAAGTTTTCTAAGCCTAGGATTTCAAGAATTTTTGGGCCCAAGAAAGACACTGGAAGCATTGAATGCGTAAGTCAGGAGTTAAAGTCCTGTTTGGTACAGCAACCAAACAGGAGAGCCACAAACAACCCCAACAGATAGTTAGAACTGCAGAAAAAATGATTGCATTCAGCCTGCCTTCCATTGAGGACCTGTATATTGTGCGGTTCTGAAGGTACTTTTTCTGAATTT
This sequence comes from Ahaetulla prasina, assembly GCF_028640845.1. NCBI lineage: Eukaryota > Metazoa > Chordata > Lepidosauria > Squamata > Colubridae > Ahaetulla > Ahaetulla prasina. Next base: position 8,956,177 of record NC_080544.1, on the reverse strand, counting down.
GAACTGATAGCAATGAAAGAAAACCAAGATCTGAAGCAAAAGGCACGAAAGTTACGTATTGAAAGTATCCCCAAATCCTTCCCTCTGAAGACCCAGGGTAAATGTCCAATCCCCATCCCAATTGGTGTCACGTGGGCAGCATCTTCAGGTGTTTTCATCCATCTGGTATTCTCGGGCGGTTGACCTTGACTGGGCATAAACAAGTCCATACAGCTGCGCAGTAGAACATAGGAGCAATCCTCCCTACTTGTTCACACAGGGCAATCTGTCTCCAGCTTACATCCCCCACCCAAATGCCAACCTTCCCCCCACCCCCCGCCTTACTATGGCAGCCGATAGCAAGCAAGCATCGTAGAGGCTCACAGTATGGCTGTTGCATACCATATTATGATTATTATTACTCTGTTGCTTTGCATAAACATTGAGGGCTTCTGCACGGTGTGTGTAATCACACTTGGCCAAAGTATTCCAATCCATTTGATTCAATTCCATTCTGCATTCCAACCTATCCTATCCTATATTCTATTCTATTCTATTCTATTCTATTCTATTCTATTCTATTCTATTCTATTCTTTATTTTCTATATTCCAATCTATTCTATTCTATTCTGTATATTCTATATTCTATTCTATTATTTTCTATATTCTGTTCCCTATTCTATTCTCTGTTGTATTGTATTGTATTGTATTGTATTGTATTGTATTGTATTGTATTGTGTTGTGTTGTGTTCTGTTCTGTTCTGTTCTGTTCTGTTCTGTTCTGTTCTGTTCTGTTCTATTCTATTGCATCTGAGTTGGAAGAGGTTACTAAACCCAGCAACCTGCTCAGAGCAGGATGTCCAGTTAAAGTATCCCTAGATACTTGCTGTCTAGACTCCTCGTCCAACAAAAGGGAACACACTATTTTGATAAGACTGGTTCCACTCTCAAATTGATGTCGATGTTGTTCCTGGCATTTCTCTTTTTACAACCGAAATCCTTCATTACATGCTGTGCAGTCCAGAAAAAAAATGGAGAGATTTCTGTACAGCACCCTTTCAAAGATTTGAAGAGTACCATCATAATCCTCCTAGGTCTGCTTAAAGATAAACAGGCTCAGCCCCTTCATGTAGTTTCTATCCCTGGGTATCTTCTTTTCTTCTCCAAATCTCTTCCAGTTAAATAGTGGTACCTCAAATTGGAAATGTGTTGTGCCTCGTCCGCTTTCCCCGCAGCCGAGGCCTTCTTATCTGCTTCCGAACGCTGAGGAATGTCCTAGCATGCCTCCCGGCCCCAGCCCTGGCTCCATGCCCAGACAGGCTGAGGAAGAAGAAGTGCCTCCAGCCCCCAGCCCTGGCTCCATGCCCAGGCAAACGGAGCAACTAGACCCCTCCCCCTCCCCCACAGCATGTGAGCCTGAGGAAGGTCAATTACCAACAGCTGCAGACTGGAGTGACCCTCGCTTCAGGAGAATTGATAAGTGGCGTCAACAGAAGGAAGGGAGGGGCAGGCCGAGATAAGTGCTGAGTCATGGAGCCACACCCCATGGCCTATATAAAGGATCTGCTTTCTGGCATTCTCTGAGTCAGGCAAAGTCTACCTTGGATTGCTGAAATCACTTTCTGGTCTCCTGCCTGCCTTGAGAACTTTGCTAGGACTTTGGCAGAGCTGCAGAGGCACGCCTGATTCGGATTTCCCTGACCCGGCTGTCAGCGGAGGAGTGGGACATGACAGAAATGGTTCTGGAGCCTTTTATGGAGTGCAGCTTCCCCCCACCCCCCTATTCTATTCCAGAATAGAATAGAATAATCTGGATATGACCCTGATGGCCCATCCAGAACATTAGAAAGGTCCTTCACTGGCTTGGGATGCAAAACATCTAATAAATCAACCAAAGTATTGACTATTCCTGGCTCCAAGCTTCTGACGTTTTCTTCAGGCACCAGTAGATCTTTATACTTGTTGCAAATATATGATAGCAAATACGTAAAGGTAAAGGAGTCCCTGAGCATTTTACTCCTCAAGTCGTTGTCTATTATTATTATTATTATTATTATTATTATTATTATTATTATTATTATTATTATTATTATTATTATTATTATTATTATTATTATTAATTAGATTTCTATACCGCCGTTCTCCCGAAGGACTCAGGGCGGTGTACAGCCAAAGTAAAAGCAAACAATACAATATACAATTAAAACAAAATTAAAAAACTTATTACACAATTGGCTGAAAACTTTAAAACATTTAAAATTCTAAAAACCCATTAAAATTCATATAAAATTTAGGAATATGGAATATAAATTTAAAAATACAGCAAAATTTAAGCCAGCCCCACGCGAATGAATAAATACGTTTTCAATTTGCGGCGAAAGGTCCGAAGGTCAGGTATTTGGCGTAGACCAGGGGGAAGTTTGTTCCAGAGGGTAGGGGCCCCCACAGAGAAGGATCTTCCCCTGGGGGCCGCCAGCCGACATTGTTTGGCGGACGGTACCCTGAGAAGTCCCTCTCTGTGTGAGCGTACGGGTCGGTGGGAGGCATAAGGTAGCAGTAGGCGGTCCCGTAAGTACTCAGGCCCTAAGCCATGGAGCGCTTTAAAGGTAGTGACTAAAACCTTAAAGTGCACCCGAAAGACCACAGGCAGCCAGTGCAGATTGCGCAGGAGTGGTGTTACATGGGAGCTACGTGGAGCTCCCTCTATCACCCGCGCAGCTGCATTCTGGACTAACTGAAGCCTCCGGGTGCACTTCAAGGGGAGCCCCATGTAGAGAGCATTGCAATAATCCAAGTGAGAGGTGACAAGAGCATGAGTGACCGTGCACAAGGCATCCCGATCAAGGGGGTAGTGCTCATCTCCATTTCAAAGCCATTGAGCCAGCACTGTCTGAAAACATCTCTATGGTCTTGTGGCCAGTATAATGTCATGGAGTGCTGTTACATTCCCCCCGAAATGGTATCTATTCATCTACTCAATTTGCATGCTTTCGAACTGCTAGGTTGGCAGGAGCTGATAGCTGATAGATAACTGATGATAGAGATAGATGGAGAAAGAGAGAGAGAGATGATAGAGAGATAGATGATAATGATAGATAGATAGATAGATAGATAGATAGATAGATAGATAGATAGATAGATAGATGGATGGATGGATGGATGGATGGATGGATGGATGGATGGATGGATGGATGGATAGATAGATAGATAGATAGATAGATAGATAGATAGATAGATAGATAGATAGATAGATAGATAGATAGATAGATAGATGGATGGATCATAGAGAGATAAATTATAGAGAGATAGAGAGATGGATGATAGGTACATAGATGAAAGCAACTACAACACACAAATATATCTCAATAGAGGAGAACCTAAATAATCTCAAGGTTGAGCTGTAGAGTCTTTGAAGGACCTGTGGAGTCCATTCCAAGCTTGGTTGTTTGCTTGAAGATGCTTGCAATAGTTCAGTAATGAAATGTCTACAAGTAAGCAACCTAGCTGAGAGAGAACAGAAATGTTGAAGTCCACTGAGGTCATAAGCCAAGGACTGCCTGCATTTTAAAAATAATGCACTGGTCTTTGTATGATAGCTTCTGTTGCAAGAGAAATGAGTTCCCATATCCAAACCTTGATTGGCTGGTTGGTTGATAAATTATCCATCTTCAAATGAGATCCATCATTACAGCAGGGACAGGGGAAAGATAATGTTTACACTTTACAGCAGCACATTAAAATTAAGAGTTGTAAGTAAACACGCGCATTGCATCATCTCTAAGTTGAAGCCAATCTGTTTCTCATTATTTTTTTTACTGGTGCTCACCTCCCACGTCCCCCTGCTAGGAGTCACCTTCCCTGAATGCTGTGCAGTTTTAAAATATCACTGCTCATCAACAGGTAGATCTAATTCAGGATTAATTCCCACTGAACTGATATGATTTTAATATCCAATAAACAGGCAGGTATTGGGCTGCATGTTAAACAGGTGGAAACTCCTGCAGCTTGGATAGTTGTTGTTGTTGTTGTGGCTGCTGTTTTTTTAAGTAAAGCTAATCCCCAACTATTCACTCCGCAATGTTTAGCTATGATTGTTTCAATCGCAATTTACCCCCCACCCAATAAATTTTAAATACCCTCTATTTAAAAATAACTGAGCGCTTCGACTGACTTAGAATCAGATTTATCTGCTGCGGGACAGGCTAGCCTTCCGGATAAATTCCAACCTGCCAACTTGGTCCATTTCATGCAGTTCAGGGCCAAAAATGAATGGTCTCTGCACACATTTAGCAGGCAGTAGCAAAGCGTGCAGACTGCCAAGCATTGCGCATTCCTATGTGGTTGCATGACAGGCTCCTGCGGCACAGCTGCCTGCATGCAAATGGACCTCAGCTTCTGAAGGAACATCGCCGTAAGTGACCTTAAATCTAGAAAGCACACAGATAATTTAAGGGAGGTCTCTTCCTGCCCCCCCCCCGGTCTGGGGCGTGCATAAGCACACAAACGTGCCTACCATTCCTGTCCTATTGTTTTTCTTTTCTTCTTCCTATATATATATATATATATATATATATATATATATATATATATATATATATATATATATATATATATATATATATATATATATATGCTTATACCTCCTAATATTTGCTCATATATATGTTTATATACTATATAATCTTTTTATATGATGTTGTGACAAAATAAATAAATAAATAAATAAATAAAATAGATTTACATGTAGGTTGAATAATATGATTTAAATACTGCTTTATAAAGCCTTGGTAAGGCCACACCTGGAATACCGCAACCAATTTTGGTCCCCATGCTACAAAAAAAGATGTTGAGAATTTGGAAAAAGTTCAGAGAAGAACAACTATCAAAGGCCTGAAGACTAAAACATATGAAGAACTGCTGCAGGATTTGGGTTTCGTTAGTCTAAAGAAAAGTAGAATTAGGGGCAACGTGATAGCAATATTTCAGTATTTGAAGGGCTGCCACAAAGAAGAGGGGGTCAACCTATTTTCCAAAGAATCTGAAGGCAGGACAAGAAACAATGGTTGGAAACTAACCAAAGAGAGAAGCAACCTGGAATTAAGGAGAAATTTCCTAAGAGAGAGGACAATTGACCAGTGGAACAGCTTTCCTTCAGAAATTGTGGGCGCTTCATCACTGGAGATTTTCAAGAAGAGACTAGACAGTCACTTGTCTGAAATGGTATAGGGTCTCCAGCTTGAGCAGGGGGCTGGACTAGAAGACCTCCTAGGTCTCTTCCAGCTCTGTTCTGTTCTGTTCATTACTCTAAAGTTATGATGTTTCTGGGCAGCCTACCCAGTTAAGGCATTTTGATGGTACCTTCTTATTAATTGCAGCCAAGAAAGTTAAAGCAATGTGAAACAAAGCAGAACTAAGCGGTAGATGTTAATAGTATACAGGCAGTCCTTGACTTACAATACTTTGCTTAGTGACCGTTCAAAGTTACAACGGGTCTGAAATAAGTGACTTATGACCACACTTTCACACTTATGTCCGTTGCAGCCTCCCCAAGATCACATGATCAAAATTCAGGAGCCTGGCAACTGACTCATATTTATGAGGGTTGCAATGTCCCGGGGTCATGTGATCATCTTTTGTGAACTTCTGAAAAGCAAAGTCAATGGAGTTCCCTTAACCGTTTCACTCATTGAATAACTGCAGTGATGCGCTTAAGAACTGTGGCAAGAAAGGTCATAAAACGGGGCAAAATTCACTTAAGAAATGTCTCACTTAACAGCTGAAATGTTGGGCTCGGTTGTGGCCATAAGTCCACATGTAGTAAACCACATGTGACCTCGGTTTTGCTTTTATCCTTTTCCAATCGCCAACACAAAGAACATTCTTATTCGCCACCTTGAGAAGAAAGAAAGAAAACGGCCAAATAACTCTCAACCAGGGAGAGACGAGAGATTCAAAGGCCATAACAAAAAAAGGGATTGTATCCGATTGCTTACTCCTGCTAGCAGTAAGGGCCAGAATCCTGGAGAGAGAAGTTATGACAAACATCTCCTTACCCAGAAAGGGTCTTCTGATGTCTCTACGCTTCAGTCACTGTCGTGTCCCACTCCCCACTCCAACGAACGAGTCAAGGAAATCCGTGACAAACTTGGCAACGAAGCCTCTGCAGCTTGCCAAGTTCCTTTGAGACTTATCAGGGCAGGCAGGAGTCCAAGTTGTGACTTCAGCGATAGGATCCGATATCAGCAAACTAGATAAGACTTTGCTTGACTCAAGGTTGGAATGCCAAAAGCAGGTCCTTTATATAGGCTGTGGGGTGTGACTCCATGACTCAGCATTTATCCAGGCCTGCCCCTCCCTTCCTTCTGCTGGAGTCGCCTCTCAGATCTCCGGAAGCGAGGATCCTCCCACTTTGAATTGTCTTCAGCTGGATCTGCTGTCTGGGAAAGGGAGGGGTCAGAAGGAGTCCCAAGCAATTCCAATACCTGGCTGGCTTCCTGCTCTGACGGCTGAGCCAAAGGAACACACGCTGTATGAGTGAGGTTTATTGGGCTACTCCTTTCACTCCTGGAATCGTCTCTGGGCATGGGGCCAGGGCCGGGCGCTGGAGGCATGACAGGCTGTTCATCTTCATTATCAGACTCGGAGTCTGATAAAAGGCCCGGTTGGAGATGGGAGGGGCCCGGCTGAGGAGAGGAGGGACGACAAGTCACAACAGTCACCCAAGACTGATCTTCCCCGAAAACTAATTGTGATGCATGAAGACAAGCGGTTGCATGAAGAGAAGGACTGGGGATGACATGATGGCAGTCTATCAATATTTGAGAGGCTGTCAGAGAAAAGAGGGAGGGCCAACCTATCCTCCAAAGCACCTGAGGGCAGGACAAGAAGAAACGGGTGGAAGATTATTAAAGAGAGTTAGAACTAAAGACAGTGAGAACCAAGCAAACAATGGAACGACTTGTGGAGAGTCAAGAAGAGATTGGACAGCCATTGTCCAGATTGGTATAAAGTCTCTTGCTTGAGGATGGGGGTTGGACTAGAAGACCTCCAAGGCAGGGGTGAAATCTAAAAATTTTCCCTACCGGTTCTGTGGCCGTGGCTTAATTGGTGGGTGTGGCTTGGTGGTCAGATGACTGGGTGGGCATGGCCAATAACAATAAATAATAAAAATAATAAACAAAGTATAAAAAACAATACCAACTTTCACACTTTACACACACACAACACAACACAACACAACTGACTCACACACAATGTAAAAGCAGCTGCACTTCACACTTCATACAGCCACAAAAAGCTCAAAAACCAACTTTCACACTTTACACACACACAACACAACTGACGCACACACACACATACACACACAAAATGCCACATACAGCTTTCTGAGATTTTGTGTGTTTGTGTAGTTAGAGTGAAACACTACAGAAACACACCAAACCTCAGAAAGCTGCACAAATATTTTATTTTATTATTTTATTTTATTTTATTTTATTGTGGACTTCAGTTTCCAGAGTTCCTCAGCCAGCAAAGCCAATCAGCATTAGTTGATCACTGAGGAAATAGATTAACTAAGCAATTGATTCTGTCTGGCTGAAAGTGAAACTGGGGCTTTCCGGCTGGAAAAAAAGCCATGCGTTCATCAGTAATCAGGTAAGTGCCTTAGAATCTCTACTCTTACTTGTAGAAAACATGTTTTCTACAAGTAAGAGTACAAGTAAGGTTCTGCTGATGAGGAACTCAGGTGAGATCGCCAGAGGAGACTTTAATTTATTTTTTTTTAAGTTTAAAGTCTCTGCCGATCTCAGCTGAGGGGCGGGATCCTCAAAGGCTTTTTTTTTACTTTTAAAGGCATGTTTCAGCTGAAGAAAAGCCGGCTTTTAAAAGTAAAAAAATAAACCCTCTGCTGATGGTGTGGCTCAGCAAAGGCAGGGCGGGCAGGGCCAGGGATTTTTGCTACCGGTCCTCCGAACCAGCAGCCGCCATCGCTACCAGATCGTGCGAGCCGGTCCGAACTGGGAGCATTTTACCCCTGCTCCAAGGTCCCTTCCAGCTCTGCTACTCTATGTTCCGCATTCGAATGAAGGCCTCAAAGTGCCAGGCCTCTCTGGTGACAAGAGGCACATCTACCGCCACCTCATAATGGTCATCCAGGTTTTTGTAGCCCCTAATTCATACATCCCCCAGGAGATCCACAATCGGATAACATAATCCTTTCTGATAGTTCAAATTATGATATCCTCCCGATTGTTTGGAAATATTAACAATGTTCCAACATAGCTATCTCCCTGTAGAAGGGAGTCATCACTCAGCCCCAACCGAGGCTAGCTGCAAGGGATGTAGGGAAGCCATAAAAGATAAATACGATTCAACGTAATAATATTCATTGATATGTTACAATAGAGTCAGCATAGGAGAATCTGCAATCATTTTGACTGCACCAAAACTACTAATTTTATCACTTGGGAAATATCAGCTGACATTTCATCTCAAAATCTGTCAGCATATTTTTATGACTAAATCTATTATTACACCAGCCTCATATTCAGCCAGAGACCATTAATGCAAAATAAAATTCAGCTTTTTGATGGCAAATACTACTAGAATTAATTTGATAAATTCCGGAATCATATTCAACAAAATCCTGAATGATTATTACAATGAAATGTTTGACATCCATCAATTTATTTTCCTTCTGGCCCTGGATACATTTTGTACAGCTTAACCAGATTCAAGTGTGACCCCTGATGTTTCGCATGGCTCTAACTTTCAGCCCTGGAGGCCATTTTTTTTCTTTGGATCTTCAGGGCTGCCACATTTGGAGGATGGGCATGCTGTGGGAGGGGGGTTGGATGGTGATGGGGTAAGATGTATAGCCATAACAACAACAACATTCTGTTCTGTCCTCCCTCACCTCCGTCCGAATGATGGCTTAATTAGCCATCACTATCAGCTCTGGCAGCAGAATAGCCAGCGTCTGCCAAGAGCCTCCGTTATCTTCCACGACGCTGGTGAGTCACCCAGAAACAAACTTCAGCTCTTAATCAGTGGATTTGCCTGTTACAAAGAGACACAGAGGCTCTCACTGCCTTTTATATCCTGTGGGGTGTGGCTCCATGACTCAGCACTTCCTAGGCCTGCCCCACCCCTGCTTCTTTTGTTCCCGCCTCTCCTGCCTACGAAACCAAGCCTGATTGCCATCAGCTGGGTCTGCAGGCGTGGCCTGGGGGGGGAAGAGTCAGGGGATGGAGGCCTCGTTATCTCTTCCACCTGGCCTGTTTCTGGCTCCTGGAACTGAGCCAGGCAAGCCGGTGCTCCCGAGGTAAGTCCTGACAGCCCTTCCCCCTCACTGTCCAAGTCACTTTCTGGCAACAGGCCTGGCTCGGGGGGCGCAGATTGGAGTGGAGGCTGACACATACTTTTCCCTGGGAGTCAAGGACGTTCAGCCTGCACCTGGAGAGGCATGACTGGGAAACTACTCCAGTTAGGATGGTGACCTGATTGGACCATGTGACAGACATGTGGGTGCAGGGGAAGGGACCTTGACTTTCCTTTGGGTGGGGAAAACCCAGGAGACTTCAGATTCAGGTTTTCCCAGATGTGCCAATATGACATCTCTAATAAAATGGAACTTTGAGGAAATGCCTGCCTCGGAGTCTTACTCAGTTGAAGGAAGTCTTACTTGGAACCCTGACACTATCTTTGTGTTGTGACCTAGGCTCACTTAGGCATAAAAGGCACACTTAGCCCTAAACAACCTTATTTTATTATAACAGCTGGGAATTACTTCATTCCCAGCTTAGTCCAAATTAATTCCAAAACCAGTCCTTCAGAAAAAGGCCTTTGGCTATATCACCAACCTTTATCTTGTTTGGCACCCTGCCAAAGGCTTTTCTTGGCAAAGCTCCATGAAATTCAGAAACAAGAGATGCCGAATAGAAACAGATGTAGCAACATTGCTTTCCTACAAAGAGCCCAAGAGCCTTTGCTGCTCTTTTAAGCCTTATGGGAGGGGCCAATCATCTCCTGGCCTTACTCCTGAGTCGTCCTTTTTGCTTTAGCTGCTCTTGCCTTCTGGCAGCTCTTCTCATGGATGCACTAGGGACAGGCTCCTCCTGTTCCTCTGCCTCTCTGCTGTCCACCTCTGAAGGCTCCGGAGTCTGCACATCACTCCCAGATGGCCCTGGCCCCATCTCTGTCTCTGACACAGAGCTCTCGCCCGGGCCTTCCCCTGACTCCAGGAGTGACCCATTGTCCTCCCCAACCTCCTCACTGTCCGACTCCACTGCCAGCTCCGCAGGCTGCTGGTGGACCACAACACTGTCAGAAATAATGTCTTGAAGCCAGAAAGAGAAATGCACACGACATTATGAGTACATTTCATTAGACATTATAGTGGGAGGCAATATTTGACATTCGGTTGCCAGTCAATTAGCAATCGGGTAATTATTGCAATGTAAAGATTGGCTTTAGTTAAGTCACATTAAGGTTGGGTGGAAATGTTGCCCTGATACACCAACAACATTTGTGAACAATGCTCTCCCATCTAAAGCCAATAGCAATAGCAATAGCACTTAGACTTATATACCACTTCACAGTGTTTTCCAGCCCTCTCTAAGTGGTTTACAATATCAGCATTTTGGCCCTAGCAAGCTAGGTCCTCATTTTACTGACCTCAGAAGGATGGAAGACTGAATCAACCTTGAGTCTGGTGAGATTCGAACTGACAATTGCAGGCAGCCAGCAGGCAGCAGAAATAGCCTATAGTACTGCATTCTAACCACTGCACCACCACTCTTAATAGAAACTAATGCCGATTGTGACCAAGTCATACTTGAGAGTCAGCTTGGTGTAGTGGTTAAGACCCTTCGCTAGAAACTGGAACATGAAGCCAGCTTGTTTATGTTGAGCCAGTCACTTTTTTCATCCCTAGAAAGGAGGCAATGGCAAATGACTTCTGGAATCTTGTTAAGAAAAATGCAAGGACTTTTCCAGGCAGTGACCAGGAATCAATATTGACTCAAAGGCACATATGCACTTTATTTATTTATTTATTTTGTCACAACATCATACAAAAAGATTATATAGTATATACACATATAAATATATATAGGAAGAAGAAAAGAAAAACAATAGGACAGGAACGGTAGGCACATTTGTGCGCTTATGCACGCCACTTATACACAAACAGTCACATGAAACCTAATAGAGGCATTCTAGCAACGGGCAACTGGCAAATTTTAGATGACCCAGGAAACCTCCTTTAACCATAACTATAACAGAGTAACAGAGTTGGCTCTTGGAGATCTTTTAGTTCAACCCTCTGTTCAAGCAGGAGATCTTATACTATTCCAGATAAATGGCTGTCCTATCTCTTCTTTAAAAATCTCCAGTGTTGGTGCACCTACAACTTCTGGAGGGAAGCTCTTCCACTGATTAATTGTTCTTGTCGTCATAAAATTCCTCCATGGTTCCTGGTTTTAAATTTTAAATAGTTTTAAAATTTAATATTTATATTTGATACAAATTTTATGGGGTTTTTAATGTTATAAATGTTTTAAATTTGGCCAAACATAAAATAAGTTTTTTAGCTATTGTTTTATCTGTACATTGTCATTGTTTTATTGTGGCTGTGAACCGCCCTGAGTCCTTCGGGAGAAGGGCGGTATAAAAATCCAATAAATACTAATACTAATACTAATACTGGTTGGATCTCTCTCTGTGTCAAGCTTCCACCCATTGCCTCTTGTCCTGCTTCAGGTGCTATGGAGAGAAAACCGACACCCTCTTCCCTTTGGCAGTCCTTCATATTGAAAGGCTGCAGTTTGGCTGAACTGAACCTCAAACCATCTTGGTTGCTGTATTCAATCGCAATATTACAAGAGCAAAAAATAGATTCAAGCTTAATGTCAACCGCTTCAAACTCGATTGCAGAAAATATGACTTCTGTAACAGAGTTGTTAACGCTTGGAACTCATTACCTGACTCCATAGTCTCTACTCAAAATCCCAAAATCTTTGACCAAAAACTGTCTACTATTGACTTCACCCCATTCCTAAGAGGACCGTAAGGGGCGTGCATAACAGCACAAAAGTGCCTACCGTTCCTGTCCTATTGTTCCCTTCATTATTTCAGCCAAGGCAAAATCAGGCTTGATCTTTCAGGGTGAATAGATTACAGTTGATAATAGATTACAGTTGATAATAGATTACAGATAATAGATTATAGTTGATAATAGATTACAGTTGATTAAACTTGATTGCAGAAAAGGCCCATTTCTCCAGACATTAATAAAATCTCCAGTCCTCAAATTAGCATATATCTATATGTCTACAAGGTCACTGAATAAATGAAAGCATAAAATTATACCTTTCAGGATCGAACCTGACAACCATAATTCCTTAAGCCCATTCTCTAAAGATTTGAGGGAAAAGGTTGATTTTTCCAAAAAGTTGGAGCAGTGATGGAGAAACCCTTAAGCTATCTACCTATTGGAAACTTAGGCCCTTGAAGGAAAAAGAAGCAAATCAATCCAAGCTATACCTAAAGTAAAGAAGCTATCACAAAGGAATGAATCTTAGAAGCATGTTTATTAGCAGTGGAGAAATGGAAGAATAAATTTTAAGTTGCACAGAACTTGAGAAGAAATCCTAGGCTTAGAAAACTTGGAACTCCGTCGCCTTCGACATGACCTAAGTTTAACTCATAGAATCATCTATTGTAATGTCCTTCCTGTTAAAGACTACTTCAGCTTTAATTGCAATAATACAAGAGCAACCAATAGATTTAAACTTAATGTTAACCGCTTTAACCTAGATTGCAAAAAATATGACTTCTGTAACAGAATCATCAGTGCTTGGAATACTTTACCTGACTCTATGGTCTCTTCCCATAATCCTAAAAGCTTTAACCAAAAACTTTCTACTATTGACCTCACCCAATTCCTAAAAGGACTATAAGGGGCGTGCATAAGCGCACAAACGTGCCTACCATTCCTGTCCTATTGTTTTTCTTTTCTTCTTCCTATATATATATATATGCTTATACCTCCTTATATTTACTCATATATGTGTTTATATACTATATAATCTTTTTGTATGATACCTACATATATTGTTGTGACTAAATAAATAAATAAAATAAATAAATAAATAAATAAATATGGCAAGGCAGATGTGCCTTTCTTCTCCTCTACCAAACCATCCCAGGCACCACATCTCGCTAGTGTTTTCCTCCTGCTTGAAAGTACCACTGTGAATAGCAAAGATGTTCCCCAATAACTCACCAAAGTGCTGGAAATGTAAGAGCAATTACGGAACATATTATCATCTCTGGTGGACCTGCCCAGTGGCGAAACAATTCTGGGCCAAAATTAAAAAGTGGTTACAGGAAATAATACAGGAACCAATAAAGTTCTAATAAAGAATCTAATCTAATCACCATAAATAAAAAATAGCAATAATATATTCAGGGTTGGTCCACTTGAGATTGTGATTTTATTCTATTCAAAATGACTGGCTTAGTTCAGTGCAATACTTGTTTTGCAACTGTCTTTTGCAGTACTCTTCTCAAATTTGGGTACTGTCCTCTTTGTAAACAAATTAGCAGTCTACGTGGACAGATTACCTATCTAGAATCTCTAATCTATGCTTTCCAAGCAGAAATTAGGTGCCCAATTCAGCCATTCCAGCTGCTGTGCCATCAGCCCCCTCTACCACAAAGATCCTGCAGGAAAAGGGCAGTATGGACAACCGTGGGATCTGGCAGGGTGAGAGCGGTGAACCATAAACACAAAACTTTTACAGTGTCCCAGTATAACAGATATAGTGCCCTTGCTGACCTTGCTGACCTTGCTGACCTTAATAGGAACACTAAAGTGACAGGGGGAGCGGGATGACCCATTGCAGGGACGTGCTGAGGAGTTTAACGGTTATCTATACGATAAAATCGTTCAGCTTCGGGACGGTCTGGACCAAAATTGCGGCGATTCAGACGGGGCGTCTGAGGGCGGTCTTGGTGATATTGTCTGGGATGAGTTTGACCCTGTGACTCCCGAGGACATGGACAGGTTGCTGGGTAGATTGAATGCCACCATGTGTTTACTGGACCCGTGCCCCTCCTGGTTGGTGCTGGCCACTCAGGAGGTGACACGAGGCTGGCTCCAGGCGATTACGAGCGCTTCCTTGTTGGAGGGAGTCTTTCCGGCCGCCTTGAAAGAGGCGGTGGTGAGGCCCCTCCTCAAGAAGCCTTCCCTGGACCCGGCTGTTTTAGGTAATTATCGTCCGGTCTCCAACCTTCGCTTCGCGGTGAAGGTTGTAGAGAGTATGGTGGCATATCAGTTTCCCCTGCACCTGGATGAAACTGTCTATCTAGACCTGTTCCAGTCCGGTTTCCGGCCCGGTTACAGCACTGAGACGGCTTTGGTCGCGTTGGTGGATGATCTCTGGAGGGCCAGGGATAGGGGTTGTTCCTCTGCCCTGGTCCTATTAGACCTCTCAGCGGCTTTTGATACCATCGACCATGGTATCCTGCTGCGCCGGTTGGAGGGATTGGGAGTGAGAGGCACCGTTTATCGGTGGTTCTCCTCCTATCTCTCCGACCGGTCGCAGACGGTGTTGACGGGGGGGCAGAGGTCGGCCCCGGGGCGCCTCACTTGTGGGGTGCCGCAGGGGTCGATTCTCTCGCCCCTTCTGTTCAACATCTATATGAAGCCGCTGGGTGAGATCATCAGTGGCTTCGGTGTGAGGTACCAGCTGTACGCTGATGACACCCAGCTGTACTTTTCCACACCGGGCCACCCCAATGAAGCTATCGAAGTGCTGTCCCGGTGTTTGGAAGCCGTACGGGTCTGGATGGGGAGAAACAGGCTCAAGCTCAATCCTTCCAAGACAGAGTGGCTGTGGATGCCGGCATCCCGGTACAGTCAGCTGAGTCCTCGGCTGACTGTTGGGGGCAAGTCACTGGCCCCGATGGAGAGGGTGCGCAACCTGGGCGTTCTCCTGGATGAACGGCTGTCTTTTGAAGACCACCTGACGGCCGTCTCCAGGAGAGCTTTCCACCAGGTTCGCCTGGTGCACCAGTTGCGCCCCTTTCTAGACCGGGATGCCTTGTGCACAGTCACTCACGCCCTCGTGACGTCTCGTCTGGATTACTGCAATGCTCTCTACATGGGGCTCCCCTTGAGGGGCATCCGGAGGCTACAGTTAGTCCAGAATGCGGCTGCGCGGGTGATAGAGGGAGCCCCTCGCGGCTCCCGTGTGACACCTATCCTGCGCAGACTGCACTGGCTACCTGTGGCTTTCCGGGTGCGCTTCAAGGTTTTGGTGAACGTCTTCAAAGCGCTCCATGGCATAGGGCCGAGCTATTTACGGAACCGCCTACTGCTACCGAATACCTCTCACCGACCCGTGCGCTCTCACAGAGAGGGACTCCTCAGGGTGCCGTCAGCGAGACAGTGTCGTCTGGTGACGCCCAGAGGAAGGGCCTTCTCTGTGGGGGCTCCCGCCCTCTGGAACGAACTCCCCCCAGGACTTCATCAACTCCTGGACCTCCGAACCTTCCGTCGCGAGCTTAAAACACACTTATTTATCTGCGCAGGACTGGATTAGGATTAGTTTTAAATTCGTGGGTTTTTTAATGGGTTTTTATCATTTATTCTAAATTTTTAATCTCGGCCAATTGAATAAGTTTTTTAATTGTATTTTAATAGTATTTATATTGTAATATTATTGTTTATTTTATCTGGCTGTGAACCGCCCTGAGTCCTTCGGGAGAAGGGCGGTATACAAATTTAAATAATAAATAAAAATAAATAAATAAGATCAAGGTAGTTGTGATACTGATAACTCAAACAATCAAGGGATTATGGTCCGAGATGAAGAATTTACTTTGGAAAAGTGTGTATCAAGTGTATCAGGTATTACAGATCGGTCACACAAGAAGAGCACGGTATCCAAAAAGAGAAGCCATCTTCTGATTGGTGATTCAATTGTAAGGGATGTAAATTTAGGAAAGGATATGGAGGTTTTGAAAGAGGTCAGGTGTCTTCCTGGTGCTACTGCCAGCAGAGACAAGAGGCGTATTCTTAAGATAGTCAAGAATGCCAGTAAGGATTCTGATGTTGATGCTATTATACATCTTGGCACAAATGTTCTTTTCCAAAAGGATGTACTTTCTGTGCAGAATGATTTCCAGAGCTTGGGGTATGAACTTAATAGCATAGGTTGTAGGCTTATCTTTTCAGAGGTTTAACCAGTACATAAGGAACAAAAAGGTAAAGGCCAGTGTGTAGTGGAGTTTAATGTGTGGCTAAAGGAATAGTGTAAAAGGGAAGGCTTTGGTTTTATTAGTCACTATGTCTGAAACTGGTCCAATGAAAAACTTTACAAAAGAGATGGATTGCATCCATCAAAGAAAGGGACTGAGTTACTTAGCAATAAATTGTAAGGGCCGTGGTAGCTCAGGCTGGTAAGAAGCCTGTTATTAGAACACAGCAGCCTGCAATTACTGCAGGTTCAAGCCCGGCCCAAGGTTGACCCAGCCTTCCATCCTTTATAAGGTAGGTAAAACGAGGACCCAGATTGTTGGGGGGGCAATAAGTTGACTTTGTAAATATACAAATAGAATGAGACTATTGCCTTACACACTGTAAGCCGCCCTGAGTCTTCGGAGAAGGGCGGGATATAAATGTAAATTAAAAAATAAAAAAAAATTCACAGATTTTCTGGATAAACATTTAAACTGAACAGTGGGGACAGAGAATTAACTGATACAGAAAATTTCTGTCCCCAGCAATTGAAAACTAAAAGGGTTAACAGTGCATGTAACATAGATGTCTGTATGGATAAGATTATCAGCCCTGCTATCAAGCAAAACCAAGCATTTAACAGTGAGTGCCATACCATGTGCACTAAACCAACAGGTGGCAAGAAAGTAGGGGCAGTCAACACAGGTTATGTAGACAGTAAACACAAGGTCAATCCAAATGGACTCAAATGTCTATACACCAATGCACAGAGTATGAGGAATAAACAGGGTGAATTAGAAATTCAAGTAAATGAGGGCAGATATGATATTGTTGCCATTACGGAAACTTGGTGGGATGAAACTGACAAATGGAACATACAGCTAGAGGGATATAAATTATTTAAAAGAAATAGACCAAATAAAAGAGGAGGTGGAGTTGCACTATATATAAGAAATAACTACATCTCTACAGAAATAGAGCACAACAATGATGAAAATCATCTTGAATGTATTTGGGTCAATATAAAAGGGGTGAAAAACGATATTGCCATAGGTCTATACTATAGGCCACCCAACCAAACAGAGGAAGTAGATGAACTTTTTGCTAGTCAGCTAACTAAGGTATGTAGGAAGCACATCACAGTAGTAATGGGGGATTTTAACTATCCTGACATCAACTGGGAAACAAACTCTGCACCAAGTGGAAAATCCAACAGGTTCCTAACAAACCTAGCAGACAACTTTGTTTCCCAAAAAATAGAGAAGGCAACAAGGGGATCAGCCATACTGGGTTTCTGTGCCAACTCAGTAAGCTCACACTGCCCAAGGAGCTGCTGATTCAGTTCTACAGAGGAATTATTGAGTCTGTCATTTGCACCTCAAATTCCTTGTGTGTCCAATCACACTTGGCCAATAAATTCTATTCTATTCTATTCTAATAGAGATGAAATGATAGAAGGTGTTGAAGCTACAGGAACCTTGGGGGCAAGTGACTACGCAATATTGGAATTCGACATTAAGCAAATACAAGTAGTAGAACAAAGTCAAACTAGAATCTTGGACTTTAAGAGAGCTAATTTCAATAAACTTAGAGAGAGCTTGAGAAGGATTCAATGGATGAGAATCCTCAGGGGGAAAACGAATCAAGAAGCTTAGGAAATTTTGAAAAGTGAGATTATAAAAGCGCAGGCTAGCACAATACCAAAGAAGAAGAAAAATAATAGATCTCAAAAGAAACCAGCATGGATGCATAAAGAACTATCTGACAAATTGAAAGACAAAAAGGACAAATATAAAAAGTGGAAAGAGGGGCAAATAACTAAGGCAGAATATCAGCAAATAGCCCGAGCCTGTAAAGATGAAGTGAGGAAAGCTAAGGCTCACAATGAACAAAGGCTAGCGACAAAAGTAAAAAATAACAAAAAAAGCTTCTTCCAACATGTTAAAAACAAGAAAAAAGTCAAGGAAACAATTGGCCCATTGCTGGGAGAAAGTGGCAAGAAGATGACAAGCAACAGGGGGAAAGCAGATCTACTTAACTCATTTTTTGCATCTGTCTTTACACAAAAGGAAAAAAACAATCCAACCTATCAAAACAGCACTACAAAAACAGATTAGAAACACAAGTTAAAATAGGGAAGAAAATGGTAAGTGAACACCTGTCTACCCTAGACGAGTTCAAATCACCAGGACCGGATGGATTACACCCCAAGGTTCTGAAGGAACTGGCAGACGTGATCTCAGAACCACTGAACTATATCTTTCAAAGATCCTGGAGCACAGGGGAGCTGCCAGAGGACTGGAAAAGAGCTGATGTAGTTCCCATCTTCAAAAAAGGAAAAAAAACAGATCCAGGAAACCACAGACCTATCAGCCTGACCTCAATACCGGGGAAGATTCTGGAAAAGATAATCAAGCAACGAATCACCGAACACTTAGAAGCAAACAAAGTAAAAACCAAAAGCCAACATGAGTTTGTCAAAAACAGGTCATGCCAGACTAATTTTATTCCATTATTTGACAAAGTGACAAAATTAGTAGACCAGAGGAATGCTCTTGATATAATTTACTTGGAGTTCAGTAAAGCATTTGATAAAGTAACCATCTGACTGAGATGGTGTAGGGTTTCCTGCCTGGGCAGGGGGTTGGACTAGAAGGCCTCCAAGGTCCCTTCCAACTCTGTTGTTATATTATATTATAAAGGGAGAGCCAGAACAATTTTTATTAGGGATCCCAACAGAAACTTATACAAACGATGCACAATATTTAATACTCCATATATTAACAGCTGGATGGAGTCACTGAAGCAGTAGGCATGAGTTTAAATGGACTCCAGAGGATGGTAGAGGACAGGAAGGCCTGGGGGAACGTTGTCCAGATGAATCAGCTGGCAGGAATAGCACTCCAGAAGATACAACAACAACAACATATTAACAGCAGCACGTATAGCCTATGCCCAAAATTGGAAGAAGAAAAATCCACTAACAGAGGAAGAATTAATTAAAACAAATACTAGAATGTGCAGAGATGGACAAACTTACAAAAGAAATCAAAGAGAAAGAGGATACAGAATATTATAAGGTCTGGTCAGTGGTGGGATCCAGCCAGTTTGCACCACTTCGGGAGAACCGGTTGTTAACTTTCTGAGCAGTTTGGCAAACTGGTTGTTGGAAGAAATCATTAGGGCAGAGAGCCGGTTGTTAAATTACCTGAATCCCAACACTGGGTCTGGTGCAAATGGTATGAATGGTTGGAAAATAGGTAAGATAAGAAAATTGAACAACAAGGTAAAATGTAGATGAAATAAAGAATGGTAGATAAATAAAAGTAGAATAAGATGGAATTAAAATATGTATAAATAATAGGAAAGGACTGTCTTGAATGGCTGATAAACAGTGATATCTATATAAATGTTGTATGTTTTGTCTTTCGTTTTAATGTGTTTAAAAATAAAAAACTTAAAAATAAATTAAAAAAAAGAAAGTATCACTGTGCTGAAATGTTATCTACCGGGCTTGCCAAACTTGAAGTGCACCCGGAGGCTGCAGCTAGCCCAGAATGCAAGCCACTTATGTAACACCAATCCTGCGCAGTCTGCACTGGCTTCCTGTGGTCTTTCGGGTGCACTTTAAGATTTTGGTTACCACCTTTAAAGCGCTCCATGGCTTAGGGGCCAGGTACTTACGAGACCGCCTGCTGTTACCTTATGTCTCCCACCAACCCGCACGCTCACACAGAGAGGGCCTTCTCAGGGTGCCGTCCACCAAACAATGTCGGCTGGCGGCCCCCAGGGGCAGGGCCTTCTCTGTTGGAGTTCCTACGCTTTGGAACGAACTTCCCCCTGGTTTACGTCAAGTGCCTGATCTTCGGACTTTTCGCTGTGAGCTGAAAACACACCTATTTATTCAAGCGGGACTGGCTTAGAAGTCTTAAAAGTTTTATTAAATTTTAATTGGGGCTATTTATAATTTTATGATCTTAAATTGTTTTAAATTTCGGCCACTTGTAATATGCTTGTTTTAGTTTTGTTTTTAATGTGTATATTGTGGTTTTTTTTAATATTTGGCTGTACACCGCCCTGAGTCCTTTGGGAGAAGGGCGGTATAAAAATCTAATAAAATAAATAAAAATAAATAAATAAATAAAAACTTACGTTCCCTTAGCTACACCCACTTATAGCTTTGCTTTTGTCCCCACAGTCTCCCACTCCAGAACAACTAGAACTGGAACTTCTGTATTACTAGGCAGTATTCCAGGAGGCCGATCCAACCGCCGATCAGCCGCTCATGCTAAATCAGGCTGTGCTGAAGCTGACCAGCCTGTTTGCTGTTTGGTGCAAGGAGGCAAATTGCTGGGAGGCAGAGGCAGATTTTTTTTCCCTTGTTTTCCTCCCCAAAAGCTAGGTGCGTCTTATAGTCCAGAGCATTTTATAGTCCGAAAAATACGGTAAGTGCATGGACATAGAATTGCCTGCTATGTGCATGCGATGGAATTATAGGCAGTGCAATGGCTCAGCGGTTAAAAACGCTGAGCTTGCCATCTGGAAAGCTGACAAGCCATGTTTGAGATCTGGATGCCACCCTGGAGGGTGAGCTCCTGTTCCTTGCCCCAGCTGCTACTCACCGAGCATTTCGAAAGCATTTAAATGTGAGTAGATAAATAGGTACCACTTTACCGGGAAGGTAAAAGCATTCCATACATCTTTGACATACAATCATGACAGTCACAGGATCATGGAAACTTTTTCGGACAACACTTGGTTAAGAGACCTGTCTGGACAACAGAGGGAAAACCTTTACCTTGATAATGAAATTTATAGTGCCTTTAGGAAAGTATAAGAAAGCCATAAGAACGAGTGAGATACAATTTTTGCAGCTCAAATCTGGTAGCCCAAGACTACTCTTATCAGTTGTTACAATCTCATCTAATCTGCACACACACACACACACACACACACACAAACACACACAGCTCTGGAAAGCAAGTCCCCTCTGGATTTCAAAAGTAATCCATCCTGCTTTCGGAGGTTTAGAAGCTGGATGGCAATTTAATTTGACAAGGCAACAGGAACTTTGCTTGAATAAGATATATGGGAACTGCAGCCCTGAATGCATATCCTTCAGCTCTCCGTCCTTCGCATTAAAAGGCACTATTTTCTGATATTTTTCTCCCTGGTAAATTACCTTCCCCCTTTGAGGTCGAATGCCTTTTAAAAGATGTTCCTATACTGAATTTTCCATTCTTGGGGCATGTTAGCGCATGTGAATATCATGTAGAACCCATGACCTTTCTAGCGCTACAGTGACTGAGATAGGATTTCAGTGATTGGCAACTTGATAGAACAATCATAAACTTTGGGGTATACATGCGGGTGCAGAATAAACACAAGTGCGTGGAGAGTAAAATTGTATCATGTCTGCTTTTCAAAACTGTAGACAGTTTCTATCCATAACTGCAAATCCATAACTGCACATCCAACAAAACCATTCCCAAGAATGCAATCACCACCAACAGCAACACCCCGCAAAATGTGAAGCCACCTAAATAGAATCAAAACAGGCCATGCCAGAACTAAGACAAAGTTGTCGTGTCCCCCTCCCCCTCCGACGACCGGGTCTAGGAAGTCCGTATCAAGCGTGGCCACGAAGCCTCTGCAGCTGTGCCAAATTCCTTTCAGATTTCTCAGGGCAGGCAGGAATCCAAGTTGTGACTTCAACAAACTAGATGAGACTTTGCTTGACTCAAGGAATGCCAAAAGCAGGTCCTTTATATAGGCTGTGGGGTGTGGCTCCATGACTCAGCATTTATCCAAGCCTGCCCCACCCTTCCTTCTGCTGGCGTCGCCTCTCAGATCTCCGGAAGCAAGGATCCTCCCACTTTGAATTCCCTTCAGCTGTCTCTACTGTCAGCATCTGGGAAAGGGAGGGGTCAGAGGGAGCAGGTCCGGGTAATTGCACCACTTGGCTGACTTCCTGCTCTGACGGCTGCATCGAAGGAACACACACTCTATGAGTAAGCTGCCTTGGGCTTATCTGTTCATTCCTGACATCCTTTCCGGGCATGGGGCCAGGGTCGGGGGCTGGAGGTATGACAGGCCGTTCATCTTCATTATCAGACTCAGAGTCTGATAGCAGACCAGGAAGATTTCTTCTAGGAGCATCAGGAGAGGATGAGGCACAACAAAAGTTTTCTAAGTGGGGAATGGCTGAGATCCTGCTATGTGACTGTGATGTACTAGACCAAACAATAATACACATAGTTTGAGAAGGCCCATTCAGGAAATTTCAAGGCATCTGGCATGAGTTCATCGTAGCCACACCAGAAGCAGTTAGATGGTTAGCTTCAGGGGTGAAATGCTCCTGGTTCAGGATCGCATCTGGATGTGCCCTTCTCAATAGTTCTTTATGAGAGAGATCCAAAAAGGCAATTAGTAGACCGGTGCCTCTATTTTAAAGAAAGTAGACCGGTGCCTCTATTTTAAAGAAGGTAGATGGTGCACTCCCAAAAAGGCAATTAGTAGACCGGTGCCTCTATTTTAAAGAAGGTAGATGGTGCACTCCCAAAAAGGCAATTAGTAGACCGGTGCCTCCCAAAAAAAGGCAATTAGTAGACCGGTGCCTCCCAAAAAAAGGCAATTAGTAGACCGGTGCCTCCCAAAAAAAGGCAATTAGTAGACCGGTGCCTCTATTTTTAAAGAAGGTAGACCGGTGCCTCTATTTTTAAAGAAGGCAGGCCAGTGCACTCCCAAAGAAAGGCAATTAGTAGACCGGTGCCTCTATTTTTAAAGAAGGTAGATGGTGCACTCCCAAAAAGGCACTTGGTAGACTGGTGCCTCTATTTTAAAGAAGGTAGATGGTGCACTCCCAAAAAGGCAATTAGTAGACCGGTGCCTCTATTTTAAAGAAGGTAGATGGTGCACTCCCAAAAAGGCACTTGGTAGACTGGTGCCTCTATTTTAAAGAAAGTAGACCGGTGCCTCTATTTTAAAGAAGGTAGATGGTGCACTCCCAAAAAGGCAATTAGTAGACCGGTGCCTCTATTTTAAAGAAGGTAGATGGTGCACTCCCAAAAAGGCACTTGGTAGACTGGTGCCTCTATTTTAAAGAAGGTAGATGGTGCACTCCCAAAAAGGCACTTGGTAGACTGGTGCCTCTATTTTAAAGAAGGTAGATGGTGCACTCCCAAAAAGGCACTTGGTAGACTGGTGCCTCTATTTTAAAGAAGGTAGATGGTGCACTCCCAAAAAGGCACTTGGTAGACTGGTGCCTCTATTTTAAAGAAGGTAGATGGTGCACTCCCAAAAAGGCACTTGGTAGACTGGTGCCTCTATTTTAAAGAAGGTAGATGGTGCACTCCCAAAAAGGCACTTGGTAGACTGGTGCCTCTATTTTAAAGAAGGTAGATGGTGCACTCCCAAAAAGGCAATTAGTAGACCGGTGCCTCTATTTTAAAGAAGGTAGATGGTGCACTCCCAAAAAGGCAATTAGTAGACCGGTGCCTCTATTTTAAAGAAGGTAGATGGTGCACTCCCAAAAAGGCAATTAGTAGACCGGTGCCTCTATTTTAAAGAAGGTAGATGGTGCACTCCCAAAAAGGCAATTAGTAGACCGGTGCCTCCCAAAAAGGCACTTGGTAGACTGGTGCCTCTATTTTAAAGAAGGTAGATGGTGCACTCCCAAAAAGGCACTTGGTAGACTGGTGCCTCTATTTTAAAGAAGGTAGATGGTGCACTCCCAAAAAGGCAATTAGTAGACCGGTGCCTCCCAAAAAGGCACTTGGTAGACTGGTGCCTCTATTTTAAAGAAGGTAGATGGTGCACTCCCAAAAAGGCAATTAGTAGACCGGTGCCTCTATTTTAAAGAAGGTAGACCGGTGCCTCTATTTTAAAGAAGGTAGATGGTGCACTCCCAAAAAGGCAATTAGTAGACCAGTGCCTCTATTTTAAAAGAAGGTATACCGGTGCCTCCCAAAAAAAGGCACTTGGTAGACTGGTGCCTCTATTTTTAAAGAAGGTAGATGGTGCACTCCCAAAAAAAGGCAATTAGTAGACCGGTGCCTCTATTTTTAAAGAAGGTAGACCGGTGCCTCCCAAAAAAAAGGCAATTAGTAGACCGGTGCCTCTATTTTTAAAGAAAGTAGACCGGTGAGCTCCCAAATTTGTATATTTTATTATTTTTATTGTTTATTATTATTGGCCATGCCCATTCAGTCACCTGACCACCAAACCATGCCCACCAATTAAGCCACGCCCACAGAACCGGTAGGGAAAATTTTTAGATTTCACCCCTGGTTAGCTTCCTTAAATCAGTGCCCTTCCCCAACTTTTTGGGCAATTCTATGGAGTGGATTTTCCATGGGCCAGAAAGAAGTGGTTTTGTACAGTGCCTACATCCCATGTGGATGGGGTTTCACTGCAGCCCAGTGTGCTGCCCCTCTTCTCCATTTTTTCAACCCTTCCCCCACACACACACACCAAAAAAAGGTCTTCGGAAAGCACTCCCATTCCACAGCTCCAGATTCCAAGTTCAGTACAGCAAGAGTCACTGTGGAACCAAGTCCAACGGACACACGCAAAGTCCAGGACAGCAGTCCAAGAGTCAGACAGACCAGGATACATGACATGAGCACATAAGGCACAGAACTGGGCACGATACTCCAATAACGCTCAAGTCCTTGGAGAAGGATTGAGTAGATATTGCCTGTGCAGCCCTTCATGAGATGAAAGGTTGCCTCCTCATGAGTAGACTAGACCAGGGGTCTCCAACCTTGGCAACTTTAAGACTTGTAGAGTGCACTTCCTGGTTGGCTCCGTTGGCAATGGAGGTGATCTTTCTGGTCACCAACCTCTGGATCATGTTGGACTGCTAAGACAGCGACAATCAGCTGTCCAGCAGTTCGGAAACCCCCCTCTTCGGGAGAAGAAGCGGTGGTGAGCAAAAAGAAGCAGAGGTAGAGCTTCCCTAGAGCTCCTGGAAGATACCAGGGGGCTCGAAGGGTTAAGCCCCCTCAGAACTTCAAAGTGCTCCAGATCTGAGGCTTTTTTCCTGCTCCGGCAGACCTAATTGCCGCGACCAACTTCCGGGACCAATTTTAACTTAAAGAAGATAATACCGGACTGAACAGAAACAGGAGAGCTCTAATTATAAAAGCAAGTAATCAATCAATTCCCTGTTTTTTGTTTTTTTTAAAGTTTTGGATTTGACTTCAAAGTGAAAATGCCGATCGTTCTTTAATGAGCTACGCAGTTGAAAACAAAAGTGTTACAATTCTCTGTTTGCTGTTTATTGCTGAAGGCCAGCTGGAAATTTTTTTAAAACATTGTAATGAGAAGGGAGAAGAGATCGAGATATTGAGACTGATTTTAAAAAAAAAAAAAAGACTTAAAAGGTTTATACGTAATATTAGCCGGGACCAATTTTAACTTAAAGAAGATAATACCGGACTGAACAGAAACAGGAGAGCTCTAATTATAAAAGCAAGTAATCAATCAATTCCCTGTTATTTTTTTTTTAAGTTTTGGATCTGACTTCAAAGTGAAAATGGCGATCGTTCTTTAATGAGCTACACAGTTGAAAACGAAAGTGTTACAAGTCTCACTGTCTGTTGTTTATTGCTGAGGCCAGCTGGAATTTTTTTTTTTTTTTAAACATTGTAATGAGAAGGGAGAAGAGATACTGAGACTGGAAAAAAAAAAGACTTAAAAGGTTTATACGTAATATTAAGTTAAAGAGAAATTTTAAGAGATGGCAGCAAAACAATTAAAGTCAACTGCTATAAAACTCCAGGAACATTAACACGAGTCTCTCCAGCACATACAGCAGATACAAAATCACTAAATTTGGAAGCACTTCAGGATAACCTGAAAGAATTTATGAAAGAATCTCTTAACGATGCTATGAATTGGCAAACTTCCCAGATAGAGGATAAGTTTAAATTAATTACAGAAGAAATGTCAGAGATGAAAAAACAGATGTTAGAAATTCAAACTGGAAATAAAGAAGTTAAAGAAGGTTTGGTGTCAGCAGTACAGGGTCTGGCATCAAATGTGATTTTATTGGAGCAGGAAGTAGAAGAAATAAAGAAGTTAATTTAAAATTGGAAAATAAGATTGAGGCAGTTCAAAGTAAAATGGATAAAGTTGATGATGAAATTGTTTTGGTACAATATAGAGCAATGGAACTTGCTTTACGAATCCGTGGACTAAAGAATGTAAAATGAGAATTTGAAGCAAATTTTTCGGAGGCCTTTGCAGAGATTTTGGCAGTTCGGCCAGTAGATGTGGCATTTTATATTGATAAAATTTATCGTGTGAATTCCTGGATAGCAAGACAAAGAAATCTTCCCAGAGACATTGTTATTTATTTTACTACTAGAACAGTGAGAAATGAGATTTTACAAGCTTTTTTTAAAGGAGACAAGATTCAAGCAGCCGGCCAAGATATTTTAATACTAAAGGAAATTCCCCCCAAAATGTTGAGAGGTAGGAAGGAGTTTGCTTTTTTGGTGAACGAACTTAAAAAACGTCAGATTGAGTATAGATGGGACATCCCAATTGGTATAATAGTTTACTATGAAGGGAAAGCACATCGTCTTAATACAGTCAGTAAAGCACAAGAGTTTTATGCTTATGTGCTTAAAGCTGAAGTCCACCATCTCCGGATGGTAGGAGAAAGGAAGGTGAAATTAAAGAAAAGAAGTGATAGTAATGGAAGAAGACCTTTACAAGTGTTGGATGTATCTAAGATGGGATCAGAGATTCCAAAAGAGCCAAGGATGACAAGAGCAGCTGTCAAACGCAAGGAACAAGAAGAAAAGGCTCAACAGGCTCAATCTGCTATTACCAAGACGGAAACAGTGGGAGGAGCAAGGCCCAAAGAAAGATATGATTTGCGGCTGGTGCTTCAAAAGTTTCCGATTGCTGATAATGGCAATTAGACTTTTATCTTGGAATGTCAATGGATTAAACTCACCACAAAAGAGAAGAAAGATATTTCATTATTTGAAGCAATTTAAAATGACATTGTATGTTTACAAGAAACACATATTAGAACATTAGACCAGAAATATTTGATAAATTCAAATTGGGAATACATTTTGTTGCATCTGCTACAGAAAAGAAGAATGGACTAGTTGTTTATATAAAGAGTAATTTATCTGCAACATTAATTGAAGCGGATAATCAAGGAAGATATATTGCTATTGAACTTTTATTGGAAGGAGAAAATACTTTTAATAGGAGTTTTATGCACCAAATCAACAACAAGAAAAATTTTATAAGTTTTTACATAAAAGAATAACATGTTGGGATTATAAAACTTATATATTAATGGGTGATTGGAATGGAGTGATGGATACCCAGAAAGATAAAAGAAGTCTTAGAAATATTTCCAATCGTGTAAAACTGCCAAAGGCATTCTTTGATTTGATGGAAGATTTAGAATTGAGAGATGTATGGCGAGAACGCAATGAAAAGAGAGAGATTTTACATTTTTTCTGACAGACATCAATCTTTTCTAGGATTGATTTCATTTTAATTACTAATGATTTGTTTTTCAGAGTGAAGAAGACAAAATTTGTTCTAGAACCTTGTCTGATCATAGCCGGTATGGATTGAGTTAGATCGGGAAAAAGAGGCCAGGAGGTCGTGGAGGATGAATGAGAACTTGTTTAAATATGAACAAAATGTAAATGAATGTAAAACTCTAATGAAGGAATTTTTTCTTTGAACATGGATAAAGGGACACCTATAGAGATAGTTTGGGACACCAGTAAAGCTTATATGAGGGGAATTTTATTAGAGATGAATAATAAATATAGAAATAGACTGCACAAAAGGCGAAAAGAACTAGAAGAGGAAATTAAAAGGAAGGAGCAGTTATTGGTAGGCAATCCAGGAGATAGTAAAACAAGAGAGTCAATAAATATATTAAGAGGTCAATTTAATATGTTAATGGCAGATCAGGTGGCAACTAATTTACAATATGTAAGACATAATTTGTTTAATAATTCTAATAAACCTGGAAGGTGGTTAGCATATTTATTAAGAAAGAAACAGAAACGACGTATAATTGATAAAATAGAATATAGAGGTAAGGAAGTATATCAGCAAAATTTGATTAAAAAAGCTTTTTTAGAATATTATACTAAGTTATATTCTAGAGATGTGATTAGTGATAAAGATATAGATAGATATTTACAGGACCACGGTATTTTAGAAATTACAGTAGATCAAAGGGAAGAGTTGAATCAATTAATTTCTTCAGAGGAAATAGTGTTTGCAATTAAGCAGCTTAAAGCGAATAAAGCACCAGGTACAGATGGCTTGACAACTACTTATTATAAAAATTTACAAAATGAGATGATTGTACCACTTAAGGAGTTATTTAACAGAATATAAAGGGAGAAGCTCCTCCTTCATGGAGGACATTTCATTAATACCTAAAGAAGATCGAGATGGTGTTAAACCAGAGAATTATAGGCCAATATCGCTTTTAAATACTGATTATAAGATATTTGCTAAGATACTAGCGAATAGATTGATGCCACTGATGAATCAATTAATTCATAATGACCAATCAGGATTTATTAAGGGGAGACAGATGAGATATAATATGAGACAAATTGTAAATTTACTTGAATATTTGGAAGGAAACAGCCAGGTTTCAGCAGCATTCCTCTTTTTGGATGCGAAAAAGCTTTTGATAGATTGGATTGGCAGTTTTGTTTAAAGTAATAGAAAAATGCAATTTGGGGATTATTTTATTCAAGCAATTAAGGCTATATATCAAAAGCAAACAGCTCAAATAATAGTAAATGGTGGATTAACAGAATCTTTCAAGATTGAGAAAGGGACTAGACAAGGATGTCCCTTGTCACCATTATTATTCATTCTAACTTTGGAAATATTATTGAGTAAGATACGTGGTTTAGATCGAATAAAAGGAATTAGAATTAAAAATCAAGATTATAAATTAAGAGCGTTTGCAGATGATTTGGTTGTTTCTTTATCTCAACCAATACATTCAGCTGTATATTTGATGGAGACAATTGATCAGTATAGTAAGGTATCTGGGTTTAAAGTGAATCAACAGAAGACAAAATGATAATTAAAAATATGAATACACATCAGAGGAAGAATTAGAAAGAATAACTGGATATGAAGTAGTTAAAAGGTTAAATACTTAGGAGTATACATTACAGCATCGAATGTAAAATTATATAAAACAATTATGAGGTATTGTGGGGAAAAGTAATTAAAGAAATGGAGAAATGGAAGAAGTTACAATTATCATTGTTGGGAAGAGTGGCAGCTATAAAAATGAATGTTTTGCCTAGATTTTTATTTTTGTTTCAAATGATTCCAATTTTGAAGAAAGATGCAAATTTACAAGAATGGCAAAAAGGGATTAATAAATTTGTATGGAAGGGTAAAAAACCGAGGATAAAGTTAAAAATAATGCAAGACGTTAGGGAAAGAGGGGGTTTAAAATGCCTAATTTGAAATTGTACTATGATGCAGTTGTTTTAACTTTAATTTCTGATTGGATTAATTTAACAGAGGAAAGGATTTTGAATATAGAAGGTTATGGTTTGTTATATGGATGGCATATATGTAATATATGACAAGAAAATTGATAAGACATTTAAGAATAATATGGTCAGAAGTGCGTTGTTGAGGATTTGGAAAAAATATCAATATAAGTTAGATGGAAAGATACCAATATGGACCATCCCCAGACATATGATAGAGAATATAAATATATTACAAAAAATGGAAGTTATCACTTACAAAGAGCTTTTGACTATGGTAAAAGGGGAATTACAGTTGAAATCTAGGAGAAATTGAGGATGAAGGAAGAAATTATACATGGTTCCAGTATGGACAATTGCAATCTAGATGGAAAATAGATCAGAAAATTGGTATAAGGCAAAGTGATGATAATCTGGTAAAACAAATAAAAGATCAAGGTCAACAGCATATAAAGAGATTATATAATGTATTGGTTGAAATTGATAACAACCTATAATGTTAGAAACATGGGAAAAAATTTGGGTGAGGAATGTTAACAAAATTTAAGAGAAAATTTTATAAAATGTTTTATAGATGGCATTTAGATCCTAAAAACTGTCATGTATGTATCCAAATGTGAAAGCAAAATGTTGGAGATGTGATTGTGAGGATGCTACCTATTATCATATATGGTGGACTTGCAAAAGTTAAAGCCTTTTGGATTAAAAATATGGTGGATTATGCAGAACATTTTGAAAAAGAAGATCAAGTTTGTTCCACAGTTCTTTTATTAGGAATAATCTCAGATTGCACTGTTATAGAGACAAACTGATTTTGAATTTAATAACTGCTGCAAGATTATTGATTGCACAATATTGGAAGAAAGAAGACTTACCTACAATTGGAGAATGGATTAGTAAAGTATCAAATTTAGCAGAAATGGCAAAATTTCTGCCTACTTGAAAGACTGTACACAAGAAAAATATATATTGGAATGGAGGAAGTGGATTGATTATATTCAAAATAAGTATCAGATTAAAAAATATCAATTAGTTTTTGAGTGAAGTTAGGAATTATTATGTATTAGTTTAAGAAAGAAGGGAATTGATAGTGTGATGGTGTGAAATGGAATATGTTTTATGTTATATTTTAGATTATGTTTGTTAGTTACAATACCCTGTATTCTGTTCTGGGAAGTCTCGGGGGGGGGGGAAGGGGAAGACTATAAATTGATTGGTTGCCATTGTACAGGAATAATGGTAGAATTAAACAAGTTGGAATGGTGTAATGTCGGGACTGCTCGGCAAACACTCCCGAAGGGAAAGGGTAAGGAAAGAGGAGTAAAGAAGGAAGAAAGTAGGTAGGTAGGTGGGTAGGGAGGAAAGAAGGGAGGGAGAAGAAAGGATAGGAGGAGGAGAAGAAGGAGAAGATAGAGGGTTAGAAAGGATGGTAGTGAGAAGTGGGAAAGAGGAGGGGAAGTAGGAAAGCGAGGAGAAGGTGGTGGGGGAAGTTTAAGAAGGATGAGAAGGGAAGAAAGGATTAAAGGGGGGAGTGGCAGTCGAGCAGCCCTGATTGAGTATAATTTGAGTATAGGACTGATTGTTGGATAAGTGATTGTATTGTACACTGGTCAAATTGTGGGAATTATTATGGAAAAATAAAACAATTTTGCAAAAAAAAAAAAAAAAAAAAAAGACTTGTGGACTTCAACTCCCAGAGTTCCTCAGCCAGCAAGCTGGCTGAGGAACTCTGGGAGTTGGAGTCCACAAGTCTTAAAGTTGCTAAGGTTGGAGACGCCTGGTCTAGCTGTCTGAGGTTTTGAAAGATACGAAATTTGTAGAGACCTTTATAAAATGGGTAAGTTCAATTTACATTTTACAGAAGACGCAAAGAATTGTTCATGGAGATCTAACAAAACCCTAAGAGATACAAAAAGAAACAGGACAGCAATGCCTGTTATCCTTCTCCTGTTCATTTTATCGTGTATTGTATATAATCTTATATTGTACATCTACAATAAAGATGTAAAACAAGATGAAAGAATTCTGGGAATAAAGGTTTTAAAATAAAAGTATAAATTAAAGGCTTTTGCAGGTGACTTGTTGGTTCTAGAAGATCCTTTACAGGAAATTGAGACATTAATGGGCAAATTAAAAGAATTTGATGCATTAGCAAATTTCACAATTAGTAAACAGTAGATGAGATATGAGATACAGATATCCTCTGTAGTTCTACAGAGGAATTATTGAGTCTGTCATTTGCACCTCTATAACTGTCTGGTTCAGTTCTGCAACCCAACAAGAAAGACACAGACTTCAGAGGATAATTAGAACTGCAGAAAAAACAATGGCTTCCAACCTACCTTCCATTGAGGACCTGTATACTGCACGAATCAAGAAGAGGCCGTGAAAATATTTACAGATCCCTCGCATCCTGGACATAAACTGTTTCAACTCCTACCCTCAAAACGACAGTATAGAGCACTGCACAACAGAACAACTAGACACAAGAACAGTTTTTTCCCCGTAGGCCATCACTCTGCTAAACAAATAATTCCCTCAACACTGTCAAACTATTTACTAAATCTGCACTACTATTAATCTTCTCATAGTTCCCATCACCAATCTCTTTCCACTTATGACTGTATGACTGTAACTTTGTTGCTGGCAATCCTTATGATTTATATTGATATATTGACCATCAATTGTGTTGTAAATGTTGTACCTTGATGAAGGTATCTTTTCTTTTATGTACACTGAGAGCATATGCACCAAGACAAATTCCTTGTGTGTCCAATCACACTTGGCCAATAAAAAATTCTATTCTATTCTCTTCTATTCTATGAGGACATTAACAACAATATGAAGAATATACTTCATTTCATTTTCATTTCATTTATTAAATTTTTATACCGCCCTTCTCCCGCAGGACTCAGGGCGGTGTACAGGCAAATAAAAACAAACAAGACACTATATATAAAATATAAAATTAAAAAACTTATTATAATTTGCCTAAAAATTTAAAAATCTATAAAAAACTAAAACCCCGTTTAAAATTAATAATAACTATAAAATCCATAAAATTAATTAACAGCCCCGCGAATAAAAGATGTGTCTTCAGTTCGCGTGAAGGTCGAAGGTCAGGTATTTGGCGTAAACCGGGAAGTTAGTTCCAGAGTGTGGGAGCCCCAGAGAGGACCTTCCCTGGGGCCGCCAGCCGACATTGCCTGGCGGACGGCACCCTGAGAAGTCCCTCTCTGTGAGGCGCACGGTCGGTGGGAGGCATATGGTAACAGTAGGCGGTCCCGTAGTACCCGGCCCTAAGCCATGGAGCGCTTTAAAGGTCATAACCAAAACCTTAAAGTGCACCCGAAAGCCACAGGAAGCCAGTGCAGTCTGCGCAGGAGAGGTGTTACATGGGAGTGTACGCGACACTCCCTCTATCACCCGCGCAGCTGCATTCTGGACTAGCTGAAGCCTTGAGTGCACCTCAAGGGAGCCCATGTAGAGAGCATTACAATAATCCAAGCGAGAGGTAACGAGTGCGTGAGTGACTGTGCACAAGGCATCCCGATCAAGGAAGGCGCAACTGCGAACCAGGCGAACCTGGTGGAAGGCCCCTGGAGACGGCCGTCAGATGATCTTCAAGCGACAGCCGCTCATCCAGGAGGACCCCTAAGTTGCGCACCCTATCCTTTGGGGCCAATAACTCGCCTCCAACAGTCAGCTGCAGCTGCAGCTGACTGAATCAGATGCCGGCATCCACAGCCACTCCGTCTTGGAGGAATTGAGCTTGAGCCTGTTTCTCCCCATCCAGACCCGCACGGCTTCCAAACACCGGGACAGCACTTCAACAACTTCATTGGGGTGACCTGGGGTGGAGAGTACAGCTGAGTATCATCAGCGTACTGATGGTACTTCACCCCAAAGCCACTGATGATCTCACCCAACGGTTTCATGTAGATGTTGAACAGAAGGGCGAGAGAATCGACCCCTCGGCACCCCACAAGTGAGGGCCCTCGCGTCGACCTCTGCCCCCCCCTCAACACCGTCTGCGACCGGTCGGAGAGATAGGGGAACCACCGATAAACGGTGCCTCCCACTCCCAATCCCCCCAGCCGGCGCAGCAGATACCATGGTCATGGTATCAAAAGCCGCTGAGAGGTCTAATAGGACCAGGGCAGAGGAATAACCCCTGTCCCTGGCCCTCCAGAGATCATCCACCAATGCGACCAAAGCTGTCTCCGTGCTGTAACCGGGTGGAAGCCGGACTGGAACGGTCTAGATAGACGGATTCTTCCAGGTATTGGGGTAGCTGACGCATACAGCACTCTCTACAACCTTCGCAACGGCGAAGGTTGGAGACTAACGATAATTTCCCAAAATAGCCGGGTCCAAAGAGGGCTTCTTAAGGAGGGTCTCACCACCGCCTCTTTCAAGGCGGCAGGGAAAACCCCTTCCAACAAAGAAGCATTTATAATCCTCTGGAGCCAGCCTCGTGTCACCTCCTGAGTGGCCAGCACCAGCCAGGAAGGACACGGATCCAATAAACATGTAGTGGCACGGAGCCTCCCCAACAACCTGTCCACGTCCTCGGAGCCACAGGGTCAAATTCATCCCAAACAGACTCAACAAGAGGCGTGCCTCCTCTCCTCGCTTGGATCATCCCAATTTCGGTCCAGACCATCCCGGAGCTGAGCGATTTTGTCATATAGATAACCACTAAACTCCTCGGCACGTCCCTGTAACGGGTCATCCGCACCTCCTGATGAAGGAGGAACGGGTCACCGAAACAGAGCGGCGGCGGATTATCTGCCGGCGCAATGAGGGTGGAGGCGAGGAACGCCTCCCTCATTGCCACTAGGTAGGTCCTAGAATAGGACCTAACTAGTGTTTGATCAGCCGAACGACTGGACCTCCAGGTGCTCTCTAGGCGTCTTCTCCGGCGTTTCATCTCTCTCAGCCCCTCGGAGAACCAAGGGCCAGACGAGATCTGCGCCGGGTCAGAGGTCGCAAAGGCACGACACGGTCCAAGGCCCCAGCCGCGCTGCCTGTTCCCAGGCCGCAACTAGTTCCTCAGTCGTGCCGTGGGCCAGATCCTCAGGGAATGGCCCAAGCTCTCAGGAACCTCTCAGGGTCCATCAGGCGCCTGGGACGGAACCAAGCGTGTAGGTTCCGTCTCCCTGCGATGGTGGGTGGCGGTTCGGAAGTCCAGGCGAAGGAAAATGATCTGTCCATGACATTGGTTCTGTTACTAAATCGTCTAATATCAGATCATTTAGCCACTGACCAGAGATATAAATCAGATCAGCGTGCCTCCCCATGTGCGTGGGGCCATCATTTACTCGAATCAGGTCCAAGGCCGTCATGGAAGCCTGGAACTCCCGAGCTGCAGTCGATGATAAGCCAGCTGATGGCAGTTGAAATCCCCATGACTATCAGTCTGGGGTCTCAACTACCACAGTGGCAAATAACTCCAGCAGCTCGGGCAGGGCTGTGGTCACGCAGCAAGGAGCCAGGTGCGTGATCAACAAGCCCAACTGATTCTATGGCCCCACCGCACATAGAGGATTCACAGCCGGCAATCTGAGGAACAGTGGCCTCGGCTCTAGATCTTCCTTAATGACAACCGCCACCCCTCACCCCTACCCTGGGCCTCGGCTGATGAATGCCCGGAAACCTGGGGGCACAGTCAACGAGGGAACCCCCTCTGGCCCAACCAGGTCTCCGTGCCCATAAGGTCCGCGGACTCCCTGAATAAGATCACAAATCAGGGGGCTTTATTGCCACGGACCGGGCATTACATTAAACATATATCTATGATAGAAGAAATTACAACTATCACTTGGGGCAGAATTTCTGTAATCAAAGTGGAAGACAATACCTTTTTTTAAAAAAACTGATGCATTGTTTAAACAGTGACAGAAGAATAGGTCTAAAAATATGTGGCAGTGGGAGGAAAGCATGAGTTAAGTGTAAAATTTTACAAGATGCAAAGGAAAGAATTTATATTTATATTATATTATTATTATTGTTGTTGTTATTATTATTATTATTTAGGAATTATATTATATAATTATTTTTAAAATTATTTATTTTCCCTGGTTTGAAATCGTATTTTTTGCTTGCTGCTTAATTTGGATAAAAAAACAGTTGGAAAAAAAATAATGGAATTTTGTTTTTAGAGATGACAACCGTAACAAAATTATTGTATGCAGAAAGGTAGAAAGATTTACATTATACACAATGGAGGAATGGCTGGTGAATATGATGGAGCTCGTTAAAATGGCTGAGCTAGTTTCTTTGATCAGGAAAAAGACAATATCTAGATTCATTGCTGAGTGGAAATCCCTTATGGACTTTTGGTATAAAATAGAAAAAAACGAATGTGATTTATGGTTTTTCATGATCAGGGAGGTATCTCTTTTTCTTTATTAATTTTGGTTAAGATTTTTCCTATCTTGCACTTTTCGCTTTTGTTTTCTTTCTTTTTATTTTATATTAATTTGCATCTGTTTTTACAAAAAAGACGTTGAGACTCTAGAAAGAGTGGAGAGAAGACCCAACAAAGATGTTTAGGGGGTCTGAAAGCTAAAACATATGAAGAACAGTTGCCAGAATCGGGTCTGTCTAGTCTCATGAAAAGAAGAACAGTCTTCCAATATTTGAAAGAAGAAGAGGGGGGTCCACCTATTGTCCAAAGCACCCGAAGGCAGGACTAGAAGCAATCGGTGGAACCTAATCGAGAGAAGCAACCTGGAGCTAAGGAGAAACTTCCTAACAGTGAGGACAATTAACCAGTGGAACAGACATTTCCTCCAGAAGTTGTAGGTGCTCCATCACTGGAGGATTTTAAGAAGAGACTGGACAGCCACTTGTCTGGAATAGTGTAGAGTGTCCTGCTTGAGCAGGGGGCTGGACTAGAAGACCTCCAAGGTCCCTACTACCTCTGTTATTCCATTATTATTATTTTTTTTATTCAAAAAGTTTTACAAAAAAATTTTTCCCCTTTCCCCCCAACCCCCCTCCCTTCACTAATCCCCTCCCCCCTCCCCCCTGACTTCCCAGAACAAGCACAAGGTATAGTTAAAAATAAAACAAACATATGCTAAGAAAATTTTTCCCCAAAACTATTATACCAATTTTCCCTCTCTAGCTCTGACTTCCTCCTAACATAACCAAAATCCTTCAAAAAAATTTTTTACAATTAACAGTAATAAAATATATAAATCAATAGAACAAATTAATCCTAAAGTGTTTAAAACCAGCTAAAGCATAAAAATCCAATCCCATTCAGAGAATATCTCCCTTATAGCTTCTATAACCATATACTTTTTCCCCCAGGTCTTTCTTACATAAGATCTTTCGAGAATATTTTATTTAAAATTCAATACAACACATTATAAAATTTCAGTACAGAAAATTACAATAACTATTCAACTTTAGTCCTTCCTCGTCAAAATCCAGTATAAATCCAAATATCTAGTCTTTTATGATAGATATAAAATGTATAATCAACCATTTCTTCCAGATCTTGCTCACATATTGTCTTTCAGGGACACTAATATTTTTGTCTGTTAATATTTCAAAACAACCTTGTTTCAAAGATAATACTTTTGTCTCTTGCCATTTTTTTTGATGCATTAATCTCTGTCTTTCCTTCATACTCCTTTTGAAAAGTCAATCACAATATTTCCTAGTAGTTCCTTATGTCCAAGAATCCACAAATTACTGCCGTATATTTCATCAGTCCAAAAAGAGAACTCTTGGAAAGCATTAAGTTTTTTCGATTTGGGAGACAGCCTCCTGTAGCACAAATTCAGGCATTTCATCCAAACTATTTAAAGAAAACTTCTTTACATCAACTTGTTTATTCACAATCATATCTTCATATTTATCCACTTTTGATTGTATCTCCTCCATTCCATTTTCCAAGTCCTGATTACACTGGTTAATTTCCTCCAAGCTCTCATCCAAAACGTCCCCATTTTTTATCAATTCGTATTTTTGAATAATTAAATACATTCTTTCTGTGTAATCCTATATAAAGTCACGAATCCATTCTTCTGAAAGAACCTTCATGGCAAAGTTCTTGCTGAGAATCCCCTTATGAAAGACTAAAGGCACATCTATTAACACCGGTTGCCCTCAGCCTGTCAGAGCAGTTCGTTTTCCATCCATCACACCTAATAAGATTTGCAGGGCAGCAAACTGGCCACGTTTCCAAGCAGGCAGCCCCTCCTTTTCCACCATCCTAGGAATCCCTGTCTCTCTGTCCTTTTCGGGTCAGCCTGTCCATCTGTCCTTGAGTCGCTTCCTGTGGTGGAATTCTGAGGATTCACAGACACTTCGTTGTAAGGAACATTCAGCCCGATCTGCGCAAAATCTTCATGTACTAAAGGGAGGTCAGGGGGATCAAAAATAGCATGTGGTCCTGCTCTGGAGGAGAAGAACGGATTGATCAAAACTCTTGAACCTCTCCAAGGTCACCATCTGTTCATTAGCATGAAACTCTGAAGTTTCCTACTGCTTTTCAGAGAGGACAGCTTGCAACCAAAGAGAATTACAGGCTCCCTGTTTATTTATTCATGGGTCACATGTTCTAGCTCATCTTTTTGAGAGGAGAGCTTCAGCCAGAGTTTGGCCTCTCGGT
Organism: Ahaetulla prasina; assembly: GCF_028640845.1. Classification (NCBI taxonomy): domain Eukaryota; kingdom Metazoa; phylum Chordata; class Lepidosauria; order Squamata; family Colubridae; genus Ahaetulla; species Ahaetulla prasina. Next base: position 8,917,791 of record NC_080544.1, on the reverse strand, counting down.
CCACCAGAGCCTGGAACAAATTATTTCCTGATTCCCTGGATGCATCCACAGAGGGTGGTGAATGGGGTGATGGGTTTAGAGCACAGGGAGAGAAGTGGCACCATTTTGTTTTTCCCATAATGCTCCATCACGTTGTTGCTTTTAATCCCTCCACAGGACACTGTGTACTTCAATAAAAGTAGACAGAGAGGGATTTGTGTTGAAGTGAATATATAAATACAAGCAATAGTGGGATTCAAATAATTTAACAACCGGTTCTCTGCCCTAATGATTTCTTCCAACAACCAGTTTGCCAAACTGCTCAGAAAGATAACAACCGGTTCTCCTGAAGTGGTGCGAACTGGTTGAATCCAATCACTGAATACAAGTATTAGTTTGCCCAGCTAGTCAGAGGATTGAACCTCAAGTAATGAAAGGTTCTTCTGTAACCTTAATTTCATAATCAATCTAACAAATGTCACATTGTCTGCATCCTATTCTTATATTTGGCCTCTTTCTCAGTCACCAACCTAAGGTCACAATATTTGAAGGTGAAACAGTAAAGGGGACCATTTTGGATAACAGAATTTATCCTGCTTAGGGAAGGCTCCTGGCCTGTTTATTAATGTGTGTCAAGGATTGCTTATCCATTATTATGAACTAAAACCAAAAAAGTCAAAGTCATTTTGGAGTGAAGAAGAAATACCTGAGCAATTAAGTCCAGTTTTCTCAGATTAATTAAACACTGGGTTCATTGGCACATTAATGGCATAATTTGCACATTGTGATATACATAATCAGAATTCTACAAGCTGAATAGCCCACAGAAGGATAATTGTCTATTCAACTTAAAGCATTAAGGTTTGGAGGGGGGATGCTAAATAAATATGGTTAATGAACCTGGTTCCAGATTCACCCCCCAAATTGTGAAGACCTGCTCTAGTGTTTTTGGAGGAGGGTGGTATTTCATTTGAGATACCACAGCTTTGAAGTATATCGTTCTGTCTTGGGGGAATTAGAAGAAGTTCAGAAATATGTTCTACCTTTGCAGGGGAAATGAGCATTCTACGGCCAGACAAACTTGATCTTGCTCTCCATTTTGATACCAATTCTGGACAGTTCAAGAACTTTTGCTCCGCGTGGGTAAAACCATTGGCTATATTTGCTACAACAATAGTAAGCAACCAAACTAAGAGTGGGAAGATAGTGGGAAAGAGGGATGTTTGTGGGATCTTTTGTTACTCGAGAAAGAATGAGAGAAGAGCAACAAAGTTGATTAAGGGGCTGGAGGCTAAAGTATACAATTGTCGTGTCCCACTCCCCCTCCGACGACCGGGTCTAGGAAGTCTGTATCAAGCGTGGCAACGAAGCCTCTGCAGCTTTGCCAAATTCCTTCCAGGTTTCTCAGGGCAGGCAGGAGTCCAAGTTGTGACCAGCAAACTAGATAAGACCTTGCTTGACTCAAGGTTGGAATGCCAAAAGCAGGTCCTTTATATAGGCTGTGGGGTGTGGCTCCATGACTCAGCATTTATCCAGGCTTGTCCCACCCTTCCTTCTGCTGGTGTCGCCTCTCAGATCTCCGGAAGTGAGGATCCTCCCACTCTGACTTGTCTTCAGCTATCTCTACTGTCGGCATCTGAAAAAGAGAGGGGTCATAGGGAGCAGGTCCGGGTAATTGCACCACTTGGCTGACTTCCTGCCCTGACGGCTGTGTCGAAGGAACACACACAGTGTGAGTGAGCTGTATTGGGTTTCTGTTTTCACTCCTTGACTCCTCTCCGGGCATGGGGCCAGGGCCGGGGGCTGGAGGCATGACAGGCCGTTCATCTTCATTATCAGACTCGGAGTCTGATAACAGGCCCGGGAGGAGACGGGAGGGGCCCGGCTGAGGAGGACGAGGCACAACAACAATCAACGGTTGTGGGAACTGAGTATGTCTACTTTAATGAAGAGAACGACTAGAGGTGAGAAGATAACAACCTTTTCCTATTTGAGAGGCTGTCACAGAGACGAGGGAGTCAACTTACTCTCCAAAGCACCTGAGGGCAGGACGAGATGTAACAGGTGGAAGATCATCAAAGAGAGATCTAATCTAGAACTAAGGAGAAATTTCCCGACAGTGAGAACAATTAATCAGCGGAACCCTTTGCCTCTGGAAGTTCAATTAAATGTCTGGAATTTGCAGAGGAAACTTCCAAGACTGTAAACAACAGTGACAAAGAAGAAAACAGTAAAAATGCAGACCCATCTAGTCACCAATCGTTGAGCTCCCCTTACAGATATTCCTTTCTGCTCCGCAGTTCCCATAATTCTCACACAGCTTTTAAAAGCCGATGCTTAATGCAGAGGATAGAGTGTTGCCTCAACACGGACTCTGCTTCCTTCGATCAGAGTTTTGGTTGAATTAGAGTCTTTGCTTTGGGTAATCCTCAACATATTCTCATAACTGGGACCAGATTTTCAGTCATAAATCATTATGGTCATAAGTTGTAACACCCAAGTGAACAGACCTAAATTTGCAACATTTTTGCAGTGACAAATAAGGAAATCACCACAGTCATTAATAAATAAATAAATAAATAAAATAAATAAATAAATAAAGTGAATCTACAGTCATGAAGTAAACACCAGTCAGAAGCACAAAACCCTTTTTTTTCCAAATGAGGGGTTTGGTATGGCTTTTGCTGGAAACTGGCAAAAAAGTCACAATCGCAAATTGTAAACGTGAGTCAGTTGCAAGTGAATTCAGTCAAGTGACCATTTGTGTGTGTGTGTGTGTGTGTACATTTTATGATGGGCAGAAGAGCTTTTACCGGCCATAAAGCATCTGTTCAAGGCTCATCATAATTTCAAATGGTCATTAAATGGCCATTCATAAGTTGAGGACTACCTATATTCATCTGGGATGAGTTCACACAGTTCCTCTGGATGGTCCAGAGACCCTCTGTTGAGAAACAATTTGCAGAATTCATTGCCCTAAACTCAAGCAACCATTTTTCATGCAGCCCCATCCCTATCACAAATGCTTCACGTTTGCCGTTAGTGCACACCATTCCATTGCACTTGTGGTTGAAAGAATTGGCCAGTGACATCACCATTGACTGTGGGACATCCAATTGGGGGCTCCTTTCACATCCCCGACAGGAGTTGGAGCAAAGAACAGGAGCGCAACCCCGTCCAACGGCAACACTTGGGTCTCAAACGCTGTTGTGTCTGCGCCCCCCAAGCTGGGCCCCCTGCCAGAAAGTGACTTGGAAAGTGAGGGGGAAGGGCCATCAGGACTTACCTCGGGAGCACCGGCTTCCCTGGCTCAGTTCCAGGAGCCACAGGCAGGTCAGGTGGAGGAGATAATGAGGCCTCCGTCCCCTGACTCTTCCCCCCCCCAGACCACGCCTCCAGACCTGGCTGATGGCAATCAGGCCTGGCTGGACCCTAGGTTTCGTAGGCAGGAGAGGTGGGAACAACAGAAGCAGGGGTGGGGCAGGCCTAGGAAGTGCTGAGTCATGGAGCCACACCCCACAGGATATAAAAGCAGCAAGGGCTGCTATGCCTCTTCGTAGCAGGCAAATCAACTGCTTGACTAGAGCTGAAGTACTGTTTGTTGACTCATTGGCATCAAGGGAGATAACAGAGACACTTGGCAGATGCTCGCTATTTTGCTGCCAGAGTTGATAGTGCCAGCTAATTAAGTTATCGCTCGGACTGAGGCGAGGGGGAGAGAACAAACACGGGCTTGGTAACCTTCGACTAAGCATCCTAAACAAATGAGCCACCATGCTCCAATGAGTGTGAACACTGGAAACAGAAAATAAGAGGTTTTCTCTGTTCTCATTCAATGTTGACAAGCAGCTAGATTTCAGTATCTGCTGAATGGAGCTTGAGGGTCAGTCACATGACCACCTCAAGAAGTAGCAATCCATGAAATTTACACTTATTCTTTCTCACCTCAACTTCCTCCCAAGTGGTAAGAGATGCAAGCAGCATATTTATCTTTAAAGAGAGTGTAGGCCAATGAGCTAGCTTGGAAGTCGCAGTAGATTATTGACAGCCAACATAAAACTAAAAAAAAAAGGGGTTCTGCCTTTCCTCTCCCATCCTTTTAGTTCCTCCCACCTTTGAAAAGAGAGCATTATATTCAGCATTCGGAGGACAAATACTGACCATCATTGACTTTTTGCAAGTTCCATTAGTTACCTAACTAAATTGAAAAGCTGAAAGACAGATGTGTTGCTTCCTAGGAATAAGGGTTGAATGTTATTGTTGGTGCTCTCTCCCTTCATTCGTTGTCCTACAGATAAATCTATCTGCAAAAGCTGTTTTCATAGAGACATGGCATTATTTACCAGAATATTAATGTTTGGCTTGCATCCAGACCTATCCAGATGCAGTGGAGGGCTGGCCATTGCAAATGTTGCAAGGAATGATAAGAATGGAATAAAGGAAATAAAGGGAATTGGAATATAGGATAACAGATTAGAAGGGACCTTGGAAGTCTTTTAACTCACCCTTTACTCAAGCAGGAGACCCTCATCACGGATCCACCCTTGCCTGCCAAGCAAATGATGATGCTGTTAATATGGCTCTGCGCTACATCCTACAACATCTTGAATCTCCAAAGACCTATGCAAGGGTCCTCTTTGTAGACTTCAGCTCAGCATTCAATACCATCATTCCAGATATTCTTCGAACTAAGCTAAACCAGCTACAGGTACCTGACCACACTTGTAAGTGGATCACAAGCTTCCTAACAGACAGGAAGCAACAGGTGAAGCGAGGCAAAATCACATCAGATACCTGTACAATTAGCACAGCCCCTCCCCCAGGGCTGTGTGCTCTCTCATACCTTGACTCCCTCTTCTTTGTGGCAGTCCAGTAGTGGGTTGCTACCAGTTCTCCCCAGTTCGCAAGAACCGGTAGTAAACATTTTGAGTAGTTCAGAGAACCGGTAGTAAAAATTCTGCCTGGCCCCGCCCCCAATCTATTGCTGCCTCCTGACTCCCAGCTGATCGGCTAGAAGGAAAAAATCAAGACTCACTTGTCGAAGAAGTGAAAAAAAACAACCAAGACACCGTCCCTTTAAATTGAGAAGCCAAGGAGCCTCCCAACTGATCGGTTCGCTTCTCAGCCAGGAGATCGCTTGGCAAAGAAGAAGGGGGTGGGAAAATGCTGTCGTTTTAAATTGACAGAGTGGCTAGAAGCTCCTTTCTGGGTCAGCTGAACAACAAATTGGATAAGTGGAGGAATTCTTATATGGTTCAAAGTTTTTGAAGTTTTGGGGTTTGTGCAACATGGGGCTTTGTGTTTCTAAAAAGGTTTGGGCGATTTCCATTGTGAAGTATCCTGTCTTGAATGAGTTTTCTGCCTGCTTGTAAATGGAGCCGAACTTTCTGCTTCCACTTTATATTATCTATAAGCACCTTTTCTGCTTACAAAGTTTCCTTTATGCAGCTGGCAGGAATGTGGAATTCCAGGCAGGTTCCTTGCTAGCAGCTTGATTATTCCTTAATTATCTGGGATATTTTATTTGGGAAATGAAGAAGGGGGGGTTTGATTCCTTCCCAGAACAGATTAGTGGGGTGGGGAGGAAATGGGGATTTTTTTTTTTTTTGCAAAATTTTTTTATTTTTCCATAATAATTCCCACAATTTGACCAGTGTACAATACAATCACTTATCCAACAATCAGTCCTATACTCAAATTATACTCAGTCAGGGCTGCTCGACTGCCACTCCCCCCTTTAATCCTTTCTTCCCTTCTCATCCTTCTTAAACTTCCCCCACCACCTTCTCCTCACTTTCCTACTTCCCCTCCTCTTTCCCACTTCTCACTACCATCCTTTCTAACCCTCTATCTTCTCCTTCTTCTCCTCTCCTATCCTTTCTTCTCCCTCCTTCTTTCCTCCCTACCCACCTACCTACCTACTTTCTTCCTTCTTTACTCCTCTTTCCTTACCCTTTCCTTCGGGAGTGTTTGCCAGCAGTCCCGACATTACACCATTCAACTTGTTTAATTCTACCATTATTCCTGTACAATGGCAACCAATCAATTTATAGTCTTCCCTTCCCGCCTCCTTCCCCCGAGACTTCCCAGAACAGAATACAGGGTATTGTAACTAACAAACATAATCTAAAATATAACATAAAGGAATTCTGGGAGTTGAAGTCCACCAGTCTTAAAGTTGCCAAGATTGGAGACCCCTGCACTAGAAGACCTCCAAGGTCACTTCCAACTGTGTTATTCTGTTATTCGGAACCCGTCCATCCACCTTAACCATAGTCTTCCCCTTCTTCTACTTCTCTCAGTCTTGCCGAGCATAGTTTTTTTATTTTTTCCGATCCATAACAGATGCCCAAAATCGATGAGCTTCTGTTTTCCTCTCATCACCTTGAGAGACTGGTTGTTTCTTCCAGTTTAACATTAACCCAGATTTCCCTCTTTTTTGTTGTCTAATTAGCCCTTCTGTTCCTTTTTCACTTGTAGCTAATGAAGTGACATTGTGTACATATCAAAAAGTGTGAAGTGCATTTACCTCCAACTTTTATTCTAGCTGCCAACTGTTCTGTGCCTGTCAGGCGTATAACAAATTTGCTGTATGTTAGTTAACATGGATGTAGGGACAATTTACATCCTTGTCTAATTTTGTTGATTCTCATTATGAATCGCCCTGTTTCTCTTAAGCACAGTTCTTATACCAGCTTCTTGTACATTGCAAAAATTCATCAGAAGAATAATCACACATTCTGGCAAACCTTTTAGTCACAATGTATTCTGCAATCTCACATGATCTATATAAACTGCATTGCTATAAAGTAGACAATAAAGGGCCTCTGGTGGCTCAGACTGGTAAGACAGTCTGTTATTAACAGCAGCTGCTTGCAATTACTGCAGGTTCAAGCCCCACCAGGCCCAAGGTTGACTCAGCCTTCCATCCTTTATAAGGTAGGTAAAATGAGGACCCAGATTGTTGGGGGCAATAAGTTGACTTTGTATATAATATACAAATGGATGAAGACTATTGCTTGACAATGAAGACTATTGCGACAAGGGGGTCAGCCATATTGGACTTAATTCTCACTAACAGAGATGAAATGATAGAAGGTGTTGAAGCTACAGGAACCTTGGGGGCAAGTGACCACGCAATATTGGAATTCAACATTAAGCAAATACAAGTAGTAGAACAAAGTCAAACTAGAGTCTTGGACTTTAAGAGAGCTAATTTCAATAAACTTAGAGAGATCTTGAGAAGGATTCAATGGATGAGAATCCTCAGGGGGAAAACAGCTCAAGAAGCTTGGGAAATTTTGAAAAGTGAGATTATAAAAGCACAGTCTAACACAATACCAATGAAGAAGAAAAATAGTAGATCACAAAAGAAACCAGCATGGATGCATAAAGAACTATCTGACAAATTGAAAGACAAAAAGGACAAATATAAAAAATGGAAAGAGGGGCAAATAACTAAGGCAGAATATCAGCAACAGCCCGAGCCTGTAAAGATGAAGTGAGGAAAGCTAAGGCTCACAATGAACAAAGGCTAGCGACAAAAGTAAAAATAATAAAAAAGCTTCTTCCAACATGTTAAAAACAAGAAAAAAGTCAAGGAAACAATTGGCCCATTGCTGGGAGAAAGTGGCAAGAAGATGACAAGCAACAGGGAGAAAGCAGATCTACTTAACTCATATTTTGCATCTGTCTTTACACAAAAGGAAAAAACAATCCAACCTATCAAAAACAGCACTACAAAAAACAGATTAGAAACAGATTAGAAACATTAGAAAATAGGGAAGAAAATGGTAAGTGAACACCTGTCTACCCTAAACGAGTTCAAATCACCAGGACCGGATGGATTACACCCCAAGGTTCTGAAGGAACTGGCAGACGTGATCTCAGAACCACTGAACTATATCTTTCAAAGATCCTGGAGCACAGGGGAGCTGCCAGAGGACTGGAAAAGAGCTGATGTAGTTCCCATCTTCAAAAATGGAAAAAAAACAGATCCAGGAAACTACAGACCTATCAGTCTGACCTCAATACTGGGGAAGATTCTGCAAAAGATAATCAAGCAACGAATCACCGAACACCTAGAAGCAAACAAAGTAATAACCAAAAGCCAACATGGGTTGGAATTAGGTATGTCTAGTTTAATGAAAAGAAGAACTGGGATGACATTTATTTTATTTTATTTATTTATTTGTCAAACACAACAATATATATAAGTATAAGCATGAAATAACCATGCGAATTGGATACAACCAAAGGGAACATTAGGACAAGAACGGTAGGCACGCTGGTGCTCTTATGCACACCCCTTACAGACCTCTTAGGAATGGGGTGAGGTCAACAGTAGATAGTTTTTGGTTAAAACTTTGGGGATTTTGGGAAGAGACAACAGAGTCAGGTAGTGCATTCCAGGCATTAACAACTCTGTTACTGAAGTCATATTTTCTACAATCAAGATTGGAGCGGTTTAAGTTTAAATCTATTGTGTGCTCGTGTATTGTTGCGGTTGAAGCTGAAGTAGTCTTCGACAGAAAGGACATTGTAGCAGATGATTTTATGAGTTATACTCAGGTCATGCCAAAGGCGGCGGAGTTCTAAATTTTCTAAACCCGGGATTTCAAGTCTGGTGGCATAAGGTATTTTGTTGTGATCAGAGGAGTGGAGAATTCTACCTTGTAAAATATTTCTGGACACGCTCAATTGTATTAATGTCTGAAATGAAGTGTGGGTTCCAGACAGGCATGATAGCAGTCTTCCAATATTTGAGGGGCTGCCCCAAAGAAGAGGAGGTCAACCTATCATCCAAAGCATGTCCTGAAGACAGGACAAGAAGCAACAGATGGAAACTAATCAAGGAGAGAAGCAACCTAGAAATAATGAGAAATTTCTTGACAGTGAGAACAATTAACATTGGAAAGGCTTGCCTTCAGAAGTTGTAGGTGCTCCATCCTTGGAGGCTTTTAAGAAGAGATCGGACAGCTACTTGTCTGGAACAGTATAGAACAGTGAGTTGCACTAGAACAGGGGTCTCCAATCTTGGCAACTTTAAGACTGGTGGACTTCAACTCCCAGAATCCCCCAGCCAGCAAAGCTGGCTGGGGAATTCTGGGAGTTGAAGTCCACCAGTCTTAAAGTTGCCAAGATTGGAGACCCCTGCACTAGAAGACCTCCAAGGTCACTTCCAACTGTGTTATTCTGTTATTCGGAACCCGTCCATCCACCTTAACCATAGTCTTCCCCTTCTTCTACTTCTCTCAGTCTTGCCGAGCATAGTTTTTTTATTTTTTCCGATCCATAACAGATGCCCAAAATCGATGAGCTTCTGTTTTCCTCTCATCACCTTGAGAGACTGGTTGTTTCTTCCAGTTTAACATTAACCCAGATTTCCCTCTTTTTTGTTGTCTAATTAGCCCTTCTGTTCCTTTTTCACTTGTAGCTAATGAAGTGACATTGTGTACATATCAAAAAGTGTGAAGTGCATTTACCTCCAACTTTTATTCTAGCTGCCAACTGTTCTGTGCCTGTCGGGCGTATAACAAATTTGCTGTATGTTAGTTAACATGGATGTAGGGGCAATTTACATCCTTGTCTAATTTTGTTGATTCTCATTATGAATCGCCCTGTTTCTCTTAAGCACAGTTCTTATACCAGCTTCTTGTACATTGCAAAAATTCATCAGAAGAATAATCACACATTCTGGCAAACCCTTTAGTCACAATGTATTCTGCAATCTCACATGATCTATATAAACTGCATTGCTATAAAGTAGACCATAAAGGGCCTCTGGTGGCTCAGACTGCTAAGAAAGTCTGTTATTAACAGCAGCTGCTTGCAATTACTGCAGGTTCAAGCCCCACCAGGCCCAAGGTTGACTCAGCCTTCCATCCTTTATAAGGTAGGTAAAATGAGGACCCAGATTGTTGGGGGCAATAAGTTGACTTTGTATATAATATACAAATAGGATGAAGACTATTGCTAACATAGTGTAAGCTGCCCTGAGTCTTCGGAGAAGGGCGGAATATAAATGCAAATAAAAAAAAAAGCAAATGAAAACTTCCTTCTTAATTTCTCTTGCTCCTACCTTTTTTTTAATATTTTAAACTTACCTACCACCTACCCATTAGTTACCATGAATTCTAGGCAGCTTATAATTTTACATTACTTACACTTACTGTGTTCCAAAAAAATATTGGGCCAGAAGGACAATCTATATATAGACAAATTGGCAAGCTATTTGTGTGTTGTTGTTGTTTTAAAAAATGTATTTACATTACGTTAATTGCCATAGGAGAAGCTTCTTCCAACTTCGGTTTCCACTATCCTAACAAACATGTGCATTGAGTTGAAGTCTAGCTCATCGCAAAGCTATCATACTGGCCATAGGAGGAAAGGAAAGGAAAGGAAAGGAAAGGGAAGGGAAGGGAAGGGAAGGGAAGGGAAGGGAAGGGAAGGAAAGGAAAGGAAGGGAAGGGAAGGGAAGGAAAGGAAGGGAAGGGAAGGGAAGGGAAGGAAAGGAAAGGAAAGGAAAGGAAAGGAAAGGAAGGGAAGGGAAGGGAAGGGAAGGAAAGGAAGGGAAAGGAAAGGAAAATGAAATAATGGCAAAAGCTATGGCTGGATTCTGGAGGCAGCAAGCCATTCCACTGACTAATTGTTCTCACTGTCCAGAAATTACTTCTTAATTCTAAGATCTAGGTTGGATCTTTCTTTGGTAAGCTTCCATTCTTGTCCTGCCCTCAGGTGCTTTGGAGAATAAGACAATCTCGTCTTCTTTGTAGCAGTCCCTTGATATTGGAACACAATTATCAAATTATCCTCAGTCCGTCTCTTCATTGGACTAGACATACCTAGTTTCCTGAATCATTCATCATACATTTTAGCCTCCAGGGCCCTAATAATCTTTGTTGCTCTTCTCTACGCTCTTTCTAGAATCTTAATATGATTTTTTTATATTGTGGTAACCAAAACTGGATGCATTATTCCAAGTGTGGTCTTACCAAGACAATATAAAGTGGTACTCAGCCATGGTGACGCAGTGGTTAGAATTGCAGTATTGCATGCCTAGTCTGCCTACTGCCAGGAGTTCAATCCTGATTGGCTCAAGGTTGACTCGCCTTCCATCCTTCCGAGGTTGGTAAAATGAGGACACAGATTGTTGGGGGCAAGAGGCTGACTCTGTAAACCGCTTAGAGAGGGCTGTAAAAGCACTGTGAAGCGGTATATAAGTGCTATTGCCCCTTCCTTCCTTCCTTCCTTCCTTCCTTCCTTCCTTCCTTCCCTCCCTCCCAGTGGTGAGAATGCAGCATTGCAGGCTGAGTCTGCTCACTGCCAGCAGTTCGATCCTGACCAGCTCAGAATTGACTCAGCCTTGCATCCTTCCGAAGTGGGTAAAATGAGAACCCAGATTGTTGGGGGCAAGAGGCTGACTCTGTAAACCGCTTAGAGAGGGCTGTAAAGAAAGTACTGTGAAGCAGTATATAAGTGCTATCGCTATTGATTCAGCCTTCCTTCCTTCCTTCCTTCCTTCCTTCCTTCCTTCCTTCCTTCCCTCCCTCCCAGTGGTGAGAATGCAGCATTGCAGGCTGAGTCTGCTCACTGCCAGCAGTTCGATCCTGACCAGCTCAGAATTGACTCAGCCTTGCATCCTTCCGAAGTGGGTAAAATGAGGACCCAGATGGCTGGGGGCAAGAGGCTGACTCTGTAAACCGCTTAGAGAGGGCTGTAAAAGCACTGTGAAGCGGTATATAAGTGCTATTGCTCTTCCTTTCTTCCTTCCTTCCTTCTTTCCTTCCTTCCTTCCAAGGTCGGTAAAATGAGGACCCAGATTGTTTGGCGGCAATAACAATTGGACTCTGTAAAACTGTTTAGAGAGGGCTGTTAAAGCACCGTGAAAGTGGTAGATACAGTAAGTCTAAGTGTTAGTGCTGTTGCTACTAACACTTCACTTGATCTTGATACTCTCTCTCTCTATTGATGCTGCCCAGGACTGTATTGGCTTTTTTGGCAGCTGCAGCACACTGCTGGCTCATATTTAAGTGATTGTCCACTAGGACTCCGAGATCTCTTTCACAGTTACTGCTGCTGAGCCATGTATCCCCTATTCTGTTCCTGTGCACCTGGTTTCTCTTACCTAAGTGTAAAACTTTACTTTTCTCTACATTGAATTTCATTTTGTTAGACAGGACCCATTCTTCAAGTCGGTCAAGATCCTTCTGGACCTTGAACTTATCTTCTAAAATGTTGGCTATTCCTTCCCAGTTTGGCGTCATATCATTACCACATGTCCTTGCCCTTCGATAAACGATTCACAAAATTGTATTTCAGGGGAAAATGGGAGAGGGGAATGACATCAGCTGAGAAAGTCACAAATGGGACTTTGCAACCATCATAAATACATGCTAGTTGCCAAGCACCCAAATTTGGATCAGGTGATCAGAAGGAAGCTGCGATGGTTATAAGTGCAAGAACCAATCACTTTTTTCAATTCCGTTGTAACTTCCAATGGTCTGTAAACAAACAGTTGTAAGTTGAGAACTACCCGTAGAAGGCAGTCATTCCTAAACTGAACTGAAGATGGTTCTTGGATGAGAAGCAAAATGTTTTCAAGGAAAAAAAAAAACCAAGAAAGTCCACTTGTCTTTTGAAAAAAGCACCTTTGGGACAGTCGTTCCTAAGCGATTGTTAATGGAAGGAGAAATAATTAAGAATGCAAAAACAATGACAGAAATTTGCACGTTTTTTTCTGAGCCCAGAACATTCACAAAAGAGAAACTTTGTAGTTCTTCATCCAGACATTTCATCTTAATCTACATTAAAATGTACATTCAAAGTGACAATAAAGTCTAGTCTAGTCTACATTCTGTTCTACTCTATTTCTATTCTGTTCTGTTCTGTTCTGTTCTGTTCTGTTCTGTTCTAGGATTCTTACCAGCTGGGTAGCTGTATATAAATAAATGGACTACTTTTGTAAGAAAAGAACAGACAGAGCCTGGGGGCCATGGAGTCAAAAGAGGATTCAGCCTAGAATACTTACATTATCACAAGTGCTCCAAGCCCAGCCCTTCCTTGAATCCCATTGGCTCTTCTCTAGTGCCAATTTAGTGCTGACCATTAGTTGACTAGATTCTTGTGTATAAGCTTGAGCAATAAAACTTCTTAACAGGAACTTAACCTACAGCCCTGATTCTTTGCACCTGACAACTTTTGTTTAAATGCCAACAACCTAACAATGCTATTTAACTTAAAGCAAGGAAACAAAGATCTCAATTCTCCATTCTCTGATACCTTTCCACTACACTGAATTCAGACGCTTCCCACATTAATTGAGGTCTCTTCTACTTACCCGTGAGCCAATATTGACCTTAATTAACTCCACACAATGCACTCCTGAGAACATGTGTCTTCTAGCAAGTCCTGGCTAAATGAGCTGATTGCATTAACTAGTGTACATTCATTATTGTGCCTATCACAGGGTGCCTTGCTATCTGCAGAATTTTGAAAAGCCTGTTCCTATTTTAATTATGGAAATCTGAACCTTTGAAGTTAACAGATTTTTTTTAGCTACCATCACTGTAAGGAAAAGCTGCTTACCAAAAACCCCTCTCGCTTCCGCATATTTCTGCAAGAGAGCTGTTCAGAAAAGGCATGACAACAGGAGACCTATGAACAAATGTCGATATACATTTCACAAGCGCATCAGTAAAGCTAATTTTGATCCCAGTTAAGCCTTCTGAACTACCAGCGCTTGCTCATTTATGTCATTTATTCTGAGTGACAACGTGCCACGGTGGTCGGATATAATTGTCACCCATCAAATGCGCCCTTTGGTTTATAGACTACATTTTTAATAGAAACAGTTCCACATTTTGTCAGAAGCCACAAAAGGCTGGTTTAGCCATGCACATTAATGGCTTGATGAACACTAAATGTAGTAATTTACATGCATAAATCAGTACTTAAATACTCTGGTGGATATGTATAATGTTTCTCATTGTGATCTTATTTTGTGTTTCTTGACAGAAGACGTCGGAATACAGGCATTATTTTTTCGAATGTTCTTTTCTCTATTAAAATATTTATGTTTGGGATTAAAGAAAAACCATATTGTTTGACTTGTCCTTGATTTTTTAAAATTTATATATTAAGTTGTGTACTGCCTCTCTTCCAGGAGATCAAAGTGGTGTGAGTAACATGTCTTACACGACAAGAGACAGGGTGGCACAGTGGTTAGAATGCAGAATTGCAGACTGACTCTGCTCACTGCCAGGAGTTCGATCCTGACTGGCTCAAGATTGACTCAGCCTTTCATCCTTCCAAGGTCGGTAGAATGAGGACCCAGATTGTTGAGGGCAAGTTAGAACAATTAATAAGTGGAACAATGACAGTTAGAACAATTAATAAGTAGAACGGCTTGCCTTCAGAAGTTGTGAGTGCTCCAACACTGGAAATTTTTAAGAAAATGTTGGATAACCATCTGACTGAGATGGTGTAGGGTTTCCTGCCTGGGCAGGGGGTTGGACTAGAAGGCCTCCAAGGTCCCTTCCAACTCTGATGTTATGTTATGTTATGTTATGTTATGTTAAGAGGCTGACTCTGTAAACCGCTTAGAGAGGCCTGTAAAGCACTGTGAAGCAGTATATAAGTCTAAGTGCTAAGTGCTACACCAGTTTCTTCCAGAACAAAAATTCAGTAGGTTAGGTTGGATTGAGGGACGATGTGAAGGCTGAAAATCATAAAATCATTGAGTTGGTTGGAATTATAGAGTTCAACTAGCCCAATTGTCTGTTCAACGGAAGGTTCATTGGGATGATGGCAACAATATCATGTCGTGCACTTGTGTATTTGGATTTCTAGTTCACCCAGTTTATTTCTCATACTTTGTGCCTTGGTATTTAAGCATTTGAGTCCTTTTTGACCTACCTTATGTTTGTCTTCTACGTAACCTGTTATGTGTCTGAGTTCCCCTTCTTCATTACCACCTGTTTGATTGGTACACATGGTATGGCGCACACTTATTAAAAGCTTGATTTTTCTTAACAGCAACCTTCATATTCTTAACCGCACAACCGTCTTTGTTAGAAACACTGACAACCCTATTAGTTTTAGGTTGCTGGTGTCAAGACTGACTTACACTTTCACCTATATTTTTCCTTCACTCGCAGCTTGACAGTAACAGGGAGGTGGGGTGGATGGAATGCAGGGGTGGGAGAATGGTATCTAAGCATCTCTCGCCTTCCGTGAAACATTGCTGACATCCCAAGGACACACCTGAGCAGATGTCCTGGCATGACTGGCTGTTTCCCATAACAAAATGAACAGGAGTGATTGGTTTTGAACTATGGGTGGCCCGTAGAGAGATTAATTATGCTTGCTTTTGCATGGGAAACCCAGATCTTCTGTGGCTCTGTGGCTCAGACTGGTAAGACAGTCTGTTATTAACAGCAGCTGCTTGCAATTACTGCAGGTTCAAGCCCCACCAGGCCCAAGGTTGACTCAGCCTTCCATCCTTTATAAGGTAGGTAAAATGAGGACCCAGATTGTTGGGGGCAATAAGTTGACTTTGTATATAAATATACAAATGGATGAAGACTATTGCTTGACATAGTGTAAGCCGCCCTGAGTCTTCGGAGAAGGGCGGGATATAAATGCAAATAATAAAAAAAAAGATCTTCTACCCATTACTTCTTGTCTTGCCCTCAGGTGGTTTGAAAAATAACTTGATTCCCTCTTCTCTGTGACAGAACCTCTAGAATGTAAGACTCATATCATCTCTGGTCCTTCTCTTCCATTAGACTAAATATACCTAGTTCCATCAATTGTTCATTATATGGTGCATCATATGGTTCTTCATATCATATCCAGACCCTTTGCTATCTTTGTTGCTCTTCCTTGCACTCTTTCTAGGACCGCAACCTCTTTTTTTGTACTGTGGCAACCAGAATAGAATTGATTCAGAATAAAGAATAACCAGTAGTTGCTTGCATTTTTGTCCTGTTAGCTATGTCTCTTCTCTCAGCGGGAATGGCTGGAGTGTAAACTGCTTAATTCAGGGGCATGTTGCCTTTTGTATGCATCAGTTAAGTATCCAATGCAGGTACGACGTTATTGTGACTCTGTGAAACGTGACTACGTAAAAGAATTTCCAATTGCTTTCATACACTTTTTCCTACAGCAGCAAGATCAGGGGATACTGGCAGCCAAAGTACCCATCATCTTGTGGGGGAAAATAGAATGAAAAACAGCTATGCCACACTTGATCTTGGATTGAGACAGGACTGAGATTTCACAAATGAGCACACAGTAGGGATTAATTATTCTGGCTGGTTAGAAACTACGTTTGTTGTAATCCTCTATAATTAGATGACCTTCAAAATATCTGGGAACAAATATTTGCTGTCTCAGATGCCCATCACAACTCTGTCATTGATGTAAAGTTCCTAACTGTTTTTCATATCAGTGAAGAAATTGGATTTGTTTACCCAACTAGATTGACATTATCATAATTCAACAGACTGTATTCAACAGGCTTGTTGAATTGTGTCTTTACTTTTAAACGGTATATATTCTGAATCAGCTTGGCCTCTACCACCTCCTTGTTAGCTAGAAATATGATAAAATAATCCTCCTGGAGTCAAATGTATAGCGTAAGGGGAAGACGCTTGCTGTGACCAGCCTTGTTTCAACTTGCTTTGTACTTCCCATGTTGGAAACAGAAACAACAAACTGTTTCTCTGGGTCTCCATCCCATTCGTGTTGGAGGCACCATTTAAGGTGCTTCTAGGTTGAAAGGATTAGCTGGTAACATGATAGGGGCCGTGGTAGCTCAGGCTGTAGAAGCCTGTTATTAAAACACAGCAGCCTGCAATTACTGCAGGTTCAAGCCCGGCCCGAGGTTGACTCAGCCTTCCATCCTTTATAAGGTAGGTAAAATGAGGACCCAGATTGTTGGGGGGGCAATAAATTGACTTTGTAAATATACAAATAGAATGAGACTATTGCCTTATACACTGTAAGCCGCCCTGAGTCTTCGGAGAAGGGCGGGATATAAATGTAAATTAAAAAAAAAAAAAACCATTGCCCAGGGGATACTCATGGGGGCTCCTGCAGGTCCCCACCAAGGAGTTGGAGTGAGTGATGGGAGTTCACCCTTCCAAGCAGCAACACTTGGGTTTTGAACGCTGGCTTGCTGACCTCCAACCCAGAGCCCTGATCTTGTGAACCAACATATCATATCATATTGATATGTTATCATATATCAATATATCATATTATATATTATTATAATATATAATATAATATATAATATAATATTATAATATATTATATTATAATATATCAACATATCATATTGATATTCTCATATCAAATGACCTTAATGCCAAAGCCCACTGCAACTACATAGCAAAAAAGGCTCTAAGAGTTGTAAACCTAATTTTACGCAGCTTCTTTTAAAAAAACTCTACACTACTAACTAGAGCATACAAAACATTTGCCAGACCTATTCTTGAACACAGCTCATCCGTCTGGAACCCATACCACATCTCTGACATTAATACAATCGAACGAGTCCAGAAATATTTCACTAGAAGAGTTCTTCACTCCTCTGAAAAAAACAAAATACCTTATACCAACAGACTTGAAATCCTGGGATTAGAAAACTTACAACTCCATCGACTTCGACATGACCTGTGTTTAACACACAAAATCATCTATTGCAATATCCTTCCTGTAAATGACTACTTCAGCTTCAATCGCAATATTACAAGAGCAAAAAATAGATTCAAGCTTAATGTCAACCGCTTCAAACTTGATTGCAGAAAATATGACTTCTGTAACAGAGTTGTTAATGCTTGGAACTCATTACCTGACTCCATAGTCTCTACTCAAAATCCCAAAATCTTCAACCAAAAACTGTCTACTATTGACCTCACCCCATTCCTAAGAGGACTATAAGGGGCGTGCATAAGAGCACAAAAGTGCCTACCGTTCCTGTCCTATTGTTATAGATATATATTTCTTTCTTCAAGATATGCTGTTTTATCTATAACATTTGTTTGTGTATATTGTTGTGACAAAAAGAAATAAATTAAAAAAAAACATGCTCCTGTTTCTCTGGGTATAATTGCTTTTACCTGATCCACTGCCCCTCTGTATATGTTTTTTCTTCCATGATTCTTCTAGGTTTTGGACCAATAGATTTTCTTGAATAACATTAGCATCTTGACTAACTGGACGTTATACTTTTTACCCATTCAACTCCTTCACTCTTTCAATATCTTTAGTTCTAAGGGTCCAAATTTTTACTGCTCATGTTTGTCCAAGCTCTTGAGTGCAACTTATTCATTACATGATAAAAGGAGGTAAAAGAATTTAAGTTTTGGGTGTGTGTGTTGGTGGATAGATTTTATCCAGAAAGGCTTTAGTTAATGAATTAGTGGTCCCTCTTTTGTTCATTGTCCACTTCAGGGAGAGCTTCAGCACTTAAATGGACTACAGAAGTTATTGAATAAGGCAATCAGTGCTTCATTCTGCAATGTGACCTACTTTCTGGTTGCTATAGAAATCAGGTGTTTCACTGCTGGGCACTCACAAGTTTTTGTTGATAGAACAATGGGAAGGACGGATCAGATTAAAAACCACAGAACAAATGCAACCAAAAGACAGTGGCCGTTAATGATGGGGTTGGGACTTTCTTGGCAGCTGATGAATGGATCAGAATAAAAGAAACTCCAGTTCTCTCCTCCTGCAGTCCCTGCACTGTTGCGGAGGAGAGGCCATTTTTGGGGTGGGGGGTGGGGGGAGTGTATTTTTGTCCAAGTGTCAGGGAAACCTCAGTTGAAAATGATCAATCCTAAACTAATTTCCTTCTAAATTTTAATACAGCATATTTTATGCAAAATATAAAGCCATTCTCTATTCTCTCCCTCCCTCCCTCCCACCCTCTCTCTCTCTCTCTCTCTCTCTCTCTCTCTCTCAATTTATCCATCTAGTCTTTTTCTATCTATCTATCTATCTATCATCATCATCTATTATCTTCATCTATCGTCTATCCGTTGTGTCTTCAGCTCCTGAGCCTGGCCTCTTGGCAGAGAGTGACTCAGAGAGGGAGGGGGAAGAGCCGACAGGGCTTCCCTCTGCAGGACCTTCCTCTCTGGCTCCGCTCCAGGTTCCAGTGGCAGGCCAGGTGGAGGAGATGACAAGGCCTCTTTCTCCCGCACCTTCCCCCTCCCAGGCAACGCCTCAAGATCCAGCTGCTGACAATCAGTCCTGGTTAAATCCCAGGCATTGCAGAAAGGAGAGGCGGGAACAACAAAAGAAGGGGTGGGGCAGGCCTAGAGAATGCTGAGTCACGGAGCCACACCCCACAGGGAATAAAAGCAGGAGGAGCTGCTCTATAGCTTTTGTGACAGACAAAAACTGACTCTTGGAAACTTTGGCTGCAATATTTCGAGACTAAGAATTTGGCTTCTGGATTTCTGTTTATTTCTGAACTCTTGGTTGATCCAGCAACGAACTGCACGTTGGCTTCTGGGGAAATAAGAGAACTTGGCAGGCAATTGCAGGTTCGTTGCTAGAACTGATCTCTGTCGTAGGAATAAATTGCTGGCAGTTATAGTCAGCTTGCGTATCTTCTTGGTTGTGGTTGCGGGGGGGGGGAACAGAACACTATATTTCTCTCTCTCTCTCACTCCCACTCTCAACTTATCCATTTATCCTATCTATCATTTATCTGTCTGTCTATCTATCTATCTATCTTATCTATCTATATCTATCCTATCTATCTATATCGCTATCTATCTATCATCTATCTATCTTATATATCTTTATCTATCTATCTATCTATCTATCTATCTATCTATCTATCTATCTACCTATATCTATATCACTATCTATCTATCATCTATCTATCTTATCGATCTTATCTATCTATCTATCTATCTATCTATCTATCTATCTATCTTATCTATCTATATCTATCCTATCAATCTATATCTATATCTATATCGCTATCTATCTATCATCTATCTATCTTATATATCTTATCTATCTATATCTATCCTATCTATCTATATCTATATCTATATCTATATCTCTATCGCTATCGCTATCTATCTATCATCTATCTATCTTATCTATCTTATCTATCTTATCTATCTATATCTATCTATCTATCTATCTATCTATCTATCTATCTGTCTGTCTGTCTGTCTGTCTATCAAGGAATGGTGTAAAGCAGAAGGTTTGATAGTCATGATGTCTGCAGCTGGTCTGATGAAAAGCTATATAAAACAGATGGTTTGCATCCAACACAGAGAGGCATTTTATTTAGTCCTAAATTCAGGGGTTTTCTGGAGAAGCATTTAAACTAAATAATGAAGACAGAGTTAAATTATATGGAACGTTTCTGTCCCCAGCTGTCAACTGTCCAGTTGGTGAATCCAGAAAAAGAAATTCCTGGGACATTATTTTACCAAGAGTATAAAACTTTACTGGGGGGGAAACCACATTGGCACAGAAGCAGCAAAACTAGCTCTGAGTTTCTGAATTAAGCTATCGTGGCGTTTGGTTGAAAGGCTACGTCTGAAAACTACAAGAAATTGTTCTTGCTTGGTTGACATTTCCATCTGCTACAGTAAGTAAGACTCCCCTCAGCTCTACATATTCATTTCTAATTGACTAGCTTTTAATCTCAACTTTATTGTTTTTATAAATAACTCAAGCTGGCCAACCTACCTAGTACTGACCTACTACTTCCTCCTCACAACAGCAAACCTGTGAAGTGGCTTGGACTGAGAGAGAGTGACTGGCCCAAAAGTTCATGATTTTCAGCTGGTTTTTAAATATACATATCCTAAAACTTGTTACAGAAAAGGCATTTTGAAAATAAGAGGAGAATCATAGCATCCATAGCCAATCTGTATGAGACTTCGAAAAGCACCCCTCAGTTATGCCTTTTGTGAAAGCAGAACTCCGCTCAAATAAATGCTAAATAATGTCA
Source organism: Ahaetulla prasina (assembly GCF_028640845.1). Classification (NCBI taxonomy): domain Eukaryota; kingdom Metazoa; phylum Chordata; class Lepidosauria; order Squamata; family Colubridae; genus Ahaetulla; species Ahaetulla prasina. The sequence continues at coordinate 8,896,817 of NC_080544.1, read as the reverse complement.
TGTAATATCTGGTTTTAGAATGTTATTTTTGGTGCAGGATAGAGTTGGTCTGATGAGGTTTTCCCTCCCAATGTTACAGTTATCTGAGAAACTATCCACTAGGGGCGTAAAAAAGAACGTTCTGCAGAGGTCTTGCTTAACATTCCACCAGACGGTAGAATCAAAAAGTCAGAAGGGACATGGATGGCCACTAATCTAATCTTCTGCTCAGTTTAGGATCTGTGAAGCAAGTTGCAGCTTAAACATTACTGACAGATGGTGTCTTGCCTTTGCTTCAGTTTTTCCAGAGGAACAGAGGCCAACACTTCCCTGAGCAGATGGTGCCACAGTTGAGTAACTTTTAATGTTTGGAAGTTTGTCCCAAAGTTAGGTCTTTCTCCTACTGTTCATCCAACTCTAGTAATGGAGTTACCAAAGACAGAAAATTCACATTGACTCTAATGCCTGGGGTCCTGCAACCTCATTTTTGTCTGGGTGTGTACCTGGAAAAATGCCAGGTGCATTGATGGCACTAAATAAATAAAATAAGACTTCTATGTTCTTTCTGCGCCAACTCAGTAAGCTCAAACTGCCCAAAGAGCTGCTGATCCAGTTCTATAGCAGAATGATTGAGCCTGTCATCTGCACTTCCATAACTGTCTGGTTTGGTTCTGCAGCCCAACAAGAAAGACACAGACTTCAGAGGATCATTAGAACTGCCTAACTTCCCTAAACCAGGTGTGGGCATGACCAACACATGACGCATCTGGCCCGCGGGCCGCGAGTTTGACAGCCCTAATCTAAGACAAGTTGAAGAGGAAATAACCATTAAGAGACAAATTGATATATCGGTAAAAATCTAATCAAACAACACTTGTGGTTCTGAATGAGCCTTTTTGGACCTTAAGTGGTAGTCTTGAAGAGGAGGGGAGTTTTGGATGGAATGTGTTCTGTCTCCTTCCCCACTTCGGATCAATGAGCTGGCCTTCAGCCAGTGGATTCACGGCTCTTATCAGTCCTGGCAGAGAAATTGCAGCTGCCTGCCAAAGTTCAAACAAATGACTCACAGAGTAAGACTTTCAGCTCTCTTTGAAACAGTTCAGCTAATTTTTGCTTCCCATGGAGTGAGAGCAGTCCCAAAGCTCCTTATATATCCTGTGGGGTGGGGCTCCTGCCCCACCCTTCCCTTTGATGATGCCGCCTCTCTAATCTTCTGAAGCGTGGGTCAATCCAAGCTTGATTATTATTATTATTATCAGCTGGGTCTGAAGGTGTAGCCTGGGGAAGGGAGGATATCAGGGGATGACGGCCTCATTACTGGCCTCCGACTGGCCTGCTTCTGGCTCCTGGAGCCGGGCCAAAGGAATCGGTGCTCCCGAGGTAAGCCTTACCGGCCCTTCCCCCTCACTCTTGGAGTCACTTTCGGGCATGGGGCCAGGTTCGGGGGCTGGAGTCACAACAGAATGTTCTATTTAAAATGTACCTAAAAAGCTCCATCCTTTGATCTTTTATGTCCAAGGAGCAAATCTATTGCACAAGTTGGGTTGTTAAATACTCTGAAATCAAAACTTGATTGTGTTGCTTGCACCAAATTACAAATGCCAATAAGTAGAAACATGTTAACATAGCGGGTGAATTGATAGAGAGAGGCAGTAAGTCAATTCATCTTTTTTTAAAAAAAAGAATAGCTTACTATAACCAAAGATTCAATCCTAAGGCATTTCTGGGATAGGGAGGAATAAAAATGGAGGAACATTCACTTCAAGGTGAAGGTGATCCAATTGTGACATCTGTGGCCCTACTGATCACCAGTTGGATATTAGCTTCTCTGAACCAGCCTCCAACTTCACAAGCTTATCTTCAACTAGACACAAAGACGAAGTTTTCCCCCCATGCCATCACTCCGCTAAACCCCTAATTCCCACAGCACTCTCTTGTGTCTAAGGATATTTATCCACGTAGTAGGGCTGTATTTCCTATTACCTTCTCTTATTTGGTATCTTATGATTTATCACTTGGTTGTTTGTATCATGATTATCTTATGATTTACAATGTTTGATTGATCGTGTTATTTGTATGTGCATTGAGAGTTTATGTGTGTACACCGAGAGCTTGTGTTTGCAAGTACACTGTATGTTTGTATGTACAGTGTATGTTTGCGTGTACAGAGCTTCTGCACCAGAGACAAATTCTTTCTGTGTCCAATCACATTTGGCCAATAAAGAATTCTATTCTATTCTATTCTATTCTATTCTATTCTGTTCTGTTCTGTTCTGTTCTGTTCTGTTCTAATTCTACTCTACCCTACCCTACCCTACCCTACCCTGTATTCTAAACTAGCCTAGCCATGCAGATTAAGCTGATTGTTGAGCTAAAACTCACCCATAATCTATCAAATGCTCAACATGGTTCAGCTAGCTAAGAATGTTTTCTGCAAACCAAAGCCATGTAGAACAGTTGATTGCCCTCAAGGGCATCAGGCTGCAGTTCACTTTTATATCCGTGTGAGTTTAAACTCCTTACTTCTTCTTGCTTTTCCCATCTTCAAAAGTCTTCTTTGCTTTATGCTGTCTGGCTTTGAAGAAGAGTAATTGTTGACATAATTGATGTGCTACCCTGAGAACTTGAGGCTGTCAGTTTCTACTTCATGGCAGGGGTTCCCTCCTTCCTTCATTGCTCTACCTTCACCTCTTCCAGCTGTGCATAAAGAAGACAATGCTCCGCCTTGACAGGAACATACCTGTCATTGGGTTAGAACAGCGGTTCTCAACCTGTGCGTCGCGATCCCGTTGGGGGTCGAATGACGATTTCCCAGGGGTTGCCTAAGACCATCGGAAATATGGGAAGTATACTTGCGAGTCAAAGAATCGCGAATTCGGCTTCAGGCGCGATGAATTAAAAAAGAGAGAAATCTTTGCTCTGATGTCTCCCTCTCAAGCCAGCTGCAATCACTCCCAATCGCTAGCCTAACCTGGCTTCAGACGTGATAAACTTAATAGGGGAGGAATCTCTGCTTTAATGCCTCCGTCCTCAAGGCAATCGCAAGCAGTTCAGATCGCTAGCCAATACGGCTTCAGGCGCGATAAATTCAAAATGAAAATAATTTTACGGTTGGGGTCACCACATCGTGGGGAATTGTATTAAAGGGGTCACAGCACTATAAAGGTTGAGAACCACTGGGTTAGAACAATCCAATCGGATCAGATGTTAGAGAAATTCTGAGTGTGAATAGATGGAAAAGATCTGAGGGCAACATCTTTCATCCTATTGATCACTGGAGTTAAATTAATTGACGTGATTGGCTGGTTAGGAGATGGAGTGCTCCCACCTTTCTTCCTCGTTCTCTGTGAATCTCTGCTCAGAATTGGTACTTACTGGAAGCAGATGATGAAAAGAATTTTGATATTCCAAATCTCTCCTACATCTCTCCTACAATCTCCAATGCAGCTCTGCATTTGTTGGAAAATGCAGAATAGTCAAACTGACTGTCTTATATTCCTATTGTAACAGTCTTTCTGAATTTGCTGGTGTTTTTTTCCCTCTTATAACTACTTCACACAGCTCTCCATAAGTGACAGCAAGCCATGGCAAATCAACTCCTTAAAGTTTCCAAGAAACCTGTAATGTAGGTGTAGGCAGTCATCAGAATCCACCTGGGAAGGAATAGATTAGCTTGCAAAGTCCCGTGTGTGTGTGTGTATCAGAATTTCATTTTAATTCAATTCAATCCTTTATATTCAGAGTAAAACATGTGTACAATGAGATTGGCTGAGTCTCCCTTCATGCCCCAACACAATACAATTCAGTGAAAGACAAAAAAAGAAAATCCCTAGCCCAGTGAATTCTACTAACAAACGTACTGCACCATGTGAACTTATTGCACATCGCACCGTCCCACAAGCTATGTCATTGTAGAGTTATTTTTCATTCAGGAGTCTGACAGCCCACAGATAAAAACTGTTCTTCAGTCTGTTTTTGTGGCTGCCTATGCTTCTATATCTGTTGTGACTCCAGCCCCCGAACCTGGCCCCATGCCCAAAAGTGACTCCGAGAGTGAGGGGGAAGGGCTGGTAAGGCTTACTTCGGGAACACCGATGCCTTTGGCCCAGCTCCAAGAGCCAGAAGCAGGCCAGTCGGAGGACGTAATGAGGCCGTCATCCCCTGATTCCTCCCTTCCCCAGGCTACGCCTTCAGACCCAGCTGATAATAACAATAATAATCAAGCTTGGATTAACCCACGCTTCAGATGATTAGAGAGGCAGCGTCATCAAAGGGAATGACGCAGGATTGACGCAGTACTCCACGGGGAGCAAAAGATTAGCTAAACCATTGCAAAGAGAGCTGAAGTCTTACTCTGCGAGTCATTTGGTTTGACTTTGGCAAGCATCTGCGATTTCTCTGATAGGACTGATAAGAGTCGTGAATCCACTGGCTGAAGGCCAGCTCATTACTCCGTGGTGGGGAAGGAGACAGAACAATATCTCCTTCCAGATTGTAGGGAGAATAAAAAAGGACTGACCAGGGTGTGAGTCGTCCCTGAGGATTTTCCTCACTCTTCTAAGGCAGCGAGCCCTAGTGATGTCATCTAGTGGTATCAGGGGGCAGGCCACAATGTTTTGTGCTGTGTTCACCACCCTCTGTAATGTCCTTCTATCCGCAGCTGTCAAGCCAGCATACCACACCGTAATGCAATGAGCGAGGACACTTTCTATTTGTCGTGTCCCACTCCTCCTCTGACGGCCGGGTCGGAGAAGTCTGTATCAAGCATGGCCACAAAGCCTCTGCAGCTTTGCCAAATTCCTGTCAGAGTTCTCAGGGCAGGCAGGAGTCCAAGGTGTGACTTCAGCAATCCAGATTAGACTTTGCTTGACTCAAAAAATGCCAGAAAGCAGATCCTTTATATAGGCCATGGGGTGTGGCTCAGCACTTATGCAGGCCTGCCCCTCCCTTCCTTTTGCTGATGTCGCCTCTCCATTCTCCGGAAGCGTGGATCTGTCCACCCTCCAGCTGTCGGCAATTTTAGCTCGTGACTGGCTTCATGCTCACACGCTGTGGGGGGGAGGTTTATTTGCTCAGTTTGTCCGGGCATGGTGCCAGGACTGGGGGCTGGAGGGATGCCAGGCCATTCATCTTGCTCGGTCTGTCCGGGCATGGTGCCAGGACTGGGGGCTGAAGGCATGCCAGGCCATTCGTCTTGCTCGGTCTGTCCGGGCATGGTGCCAGGACTGGGGGCTGGAGGGATGCCAGGCCATTCGTCTTGCTCGGTCTGTCCGGGCATGGTGCCAGGACTGGGGGCTGGAGGCATGCCAGGCCATTCGTCTTGCTCGGTCTGTCCGGGCATGGTGCCAGGACTGGGGGCTGAAGGCATGCCAGGCCATTCGTCTTGCTCGGTCTGTCCGGGCATGGTGCCACGACTGGGGGCTGGAGGGATGCCAGGCCATTCGTCTTGCTCGGTCTGTCCGGGCATGGTGCCAGGACTGGGGGCTGGAGGGATGCCAGGCCATTCGTCTTGCTCGGTCTGTCCGGGCATGGTGCCAGGACTGGGGCTGGAGGGATGCCAGGCCATTCGTCTTGCTCGGTCTGTCCGGGCATGGTGCCAGGACTGGGGGCTGGAGGGATGCCAGGCCATTCATCTTCATTATCAGTCTCTGGCTGAGATAACAGGAGATGAGAGGGGCCCGGCTGCGGAGAGGGGAGCGGCCGAGCCACAACACTATTGTGGACATCAGTTGTTGTGCCACTTTATTTTTTCGCAAGACCCTAAGGAAGTGGAGTCTCCGTTGGGCCTTCGTGGCCACCTGGGTCGTGTTCATTTTCCAGGTGAGGTCTTCTCCGAGATAGACTCCCAGGAATTGAAAGGAGGAAACTCTCCACACAGCCCCCCTTGATGTAAAGTGGGGCAGGTTCCTCTCTCTTCTTCTGGAAGTCCAACACCATCTCCTTGGTCTTGCTGATGTTCAGGTGCAGGTTGTTTTGTAAGCACCATGTGGATAGTTTTTTGCCTCCTCAGGGTGCCGTCAGTCAAACAATGTCGACTGGCGATCCCCAGGGGGAGGGTCTTCTCTGTGGGAGCACCTGCCCTCTGGAATGAGCTGCCTCCATACAACAACTCCCTGGACCTTCCGTCGCGAGTTGAAGACATTTTTGTTTTACCACGCAGGGCTGGCTTAAAGTAATAGTAATTTTAATAGGGGTTTTATAGTTTTATTATTGTTTTTAATTATTATTGTTTTTAATTTTTATTTCGGCCTATTGAATTAGATTTTTAACAGGTTTTTTAATTCTGTGCTATGCGTATAATTGTGTTTTATCTGGCTGTAAACCACCCTGAGTCCTTCGGGAGAAGGGCAGTATAGAAATTAACTTAAACTTAAACTTTGAACCTCCCCCATATGCAGTTTCATCTCCACCCGTAATAAGGCCCAAGGTGGTATCATCTGTGAACTTAATCACAGTGGATGGGTCAAACAATACACAATCATGTGTACAGTCCCCAGGTAGGGACTGAGCACACAGCCCTGTGGGGAGCCGGTGCTAAGGTTCAGGGAGATGGATATGACAGACCCAACCCTCACTGTTTGTGGCCGGTCCCTCAGAAAGTCTTTGATCCAGTCGCAGATGAAAGAGGGAAAATCCAAGTCAGTCAGCTTTTTGATAAGGATGCTCGGCAGAATGGTATTGAAGGCCGAGCTATAATCAATGAAAAACATCTTGACATAGTTTCCGGGTTTCTCCAGATGGGTCGCTAATGTGTGCCATTGTGCACACACAAAACTGGCCATAAAGGTTATCTTCTATCTTATTTGGTTTTCTCCGTGGTAGTTCCTTGATGATGATGATGATGAAAAAGAAGAAGAAGAAGAAGAAGAAGAAGAAGGAGAAGGAGAAGGAGAAGGAGAAGGAGAAGGAGAAGGAGAAGGAGAAGGAGAAGGAGAAGGAGAAGGAGAAGGAGAAGGAGAAGGAGAAGAATTTAATTTCTATACCGCCCTTCTCCCGAAGGACTCAGGGCGGTTTCCAGCCAGGTAAAAACACAATAAAACATACAATATACAGTTAAAAACCCATTAAAAAACCTATTCAATTCGGCCCATTAGTTAAAATACACACTAAAACCATAAAAAACCCAATTAAAATTACTAATAGTTTTATGCCAGCCCTGCGCAGAAGAATAAGTATGTCTTCAGCTCGCGGTGAAAGGTCCGGAGGTCAAGAAGCTGTCGAAGTCCTGGGGGAAACTCATTCCAGAGGGTAGGTGCCCCCACAGAGAAGGCCCTCCCCCTGGGGATCGCCAGCCGACATTGTTTGGCTGACGGCACCCTGAGGAGGCCCTCCCTGTGGGAGCGCACAGGTCGATGGGAGGCAAACGGTGGCAGCAGGCGGTCCCGAAATAACCCGGTCCTGAGCCATTAAGCTGTTGTTTGCAGCCTGATTGTTTGCCTGGCGTTAATCCCATCGAGCACTGAAGATGCTAGTAAAGGTGGCATCCCACTGAAGATTTTCCAGCTTATGGAACATTTCAGGCAGGACTATTTTGGTTTCGTGTTTTCCGTTTTGTGCACCTCTCTAATGGGTGCCCTCTGCACCAGATTTTGAACATGACTAATTTCTATTAAGTAGCACGGTCAGGGAAGACAACAACAAAAACAGCAATAACAATAAAAGATAGCATTTGGTGGATAGGCACCACCTCTAGGAAACAGAGAATTTACTGCATGCCTTTTCTGTCACTATCAAAACCACGGGAAAGGTATGGTGGATTATGCAGAATATTTTGAAAAAGAAGATTAAGTTTATTCCGCAGTTTTTCATATTAGGAATAATTATGGATTGTACAGCTATAGAGACTAAATTGATCTTGAATTTAATAACAGCCGCAAGACTCTTGATTGCTCAATATTTGTTGTTACTTGTCCTCCCTCCTCTCCTCAGCTGGGCCCCTCCCGTCTCCAACCGGGCCTTTTATCAGACTCCGAGTCTGATAATGAAGGTGAATGGCCTGTCATGACTCCAACCCCCGGCCCTGGCCCCATGCCTGGAGAGGATTCAAGGAGTGAAAGGACAAGCCCAATAAACCTCACTCATACAGTGTGTGTTCCTTTGGCTCAGCCTTCAGAGCAGGAAGCCAGCCAGGTGCTGGAATTACCCGGGTGGGCCTACTCCCTCTGACCCCTCCCTTTCCCAGACGCTGACAGCAGGTCCAGCTGAAGACAATTCAGGGTAGGTGGACCCTCGCTTCCGGAGATCTGAGAGGAGACGCCAGCAGAAGGAAGGGTGGGGCAGGCCTGGATAAATGCTGAGTCATGGAGCCACACCCCACAGCCTATATAAAGGACCTGCTTTTTGCATTCCAACCTTGAGTCAAGCAAAGTCTTATCTAGTTTGCTGATATCGGACTCTATCACTGAAGTCACAACTTGGACTCCTGCCTGCCCTGGTAAACCTCGAAGGCACTTGGCAAGCTGCAGAGGCTTCGTTGCCAAGTTTGTTATGGACTTCCTTGACTCGTTTGTCGGAGTGGGGTGGGACACAACAATATTGGAAGAAAGAATAATTACCTACAATTGAAGAATGGACACTTAAAATATCAAATTTGGCAGAAATGGCAAAAAATTTTGCTTACTTGAAAGACTATACACAAGAAAAATATATTTCAGAATGGAAAATGTGGATTGACTATATTCAAAATAAGTATCAGATAAAAAAATATCGAATAGCATATGAGTAAATTTAGGAATTGTTTTGTATTAGATATATTTAAAGGAGAGGGGAATTGAGAGTGTGATGATGGGTGGAGTGACTAGAGATTATAATTTAAGATTTATTTTGGATTATGATTGTTAGTTTTGATACCCCGCATTTTGTTCTGGGAAGTCTTGGGGAGGGGAGGGTAATAAAGGGGGGGACGAGGGTAGAAAATGGACTGATTGGGGTTTTTTTTCATAAAAAAGTTTTATTTTTACAATCATATCAAACAGCTCATCCAATGTACAATTAGTCAGGCCTGCCCAGTCACCACCCCCCTTTTTAACACTCTTCCCTCTTCTACCTTCTTCTACTTTCCAGGCCTTCCTCTCCTTCTCTTATCTACATCCTCTCCTCCCTCCACCCTACACCTTCCTTCTCCCTCTTCTTCCCTCTTCCTTCCTCTTCTCCTCTTTCCTACCTCCTACTCTCTCCTCTTTTCTCCCTCCCCGCCATTCTAAAATGGTAACTGGGCAGACCCGACCCTACATTAATTATATTTATACATCTTCAATAATCCCTGTACATTAACCATCACTCCATCTCTACCCTCAACCCCCAATTCCCTCCCCTTACCCCCACCCCCATCCCGACTTCCCAGAACAAAATGCAGGGTATCAAAACTAATAATCATAATCCAAAATAAATCCTAAATTATAATCTCTAGTCACTCCACACATAATCACACTCTCAATTCCCCTCTCCTTCAGAAATATATCTAATACAAAATATTTCCTAAATTTACTCATATGCTATTCGATATTTTTTTTATCTGATACTTATTTTGAATATAATCAATCCACATTTTCCATTCTAAAATATATTTTTCTTGTGTATAGTCTTTCAAGTAAGCAGAAATTTTTGCCATTTCTGCCAGATTTGATACTTTGAGTGTCCATTCTTCAATTGTAGATAATTCTTCTTTCTTCCAATATTGAGCAATCAAAAGTCTTGCGGCTGTTATTAAGTTCAAAATCAATTTAGTCTCTATAGCTGTACAATCCATAATTATTCCTAGTAGAAAGAACTTTAATCATCCCTGTACATTAACCATCAATCCATTTTCTAGTTCTTTCTACTAGAAAATGGATTGATGGTTAATGTACAGGGATGATTAAAGATGTATAATTAATGTAAGGTCGGGGCTGCTCGGCTACCATTTCAGAATGGTGGGAAGGGAGAAAGGAGAAAAGAGAAGGAGGTAGGAAAGAGAAGAGGAGGAAGAGGGGATAAGGAGGAAGAAGGGGAAAGAGGAAAGGAAGAAAGTGGGCTAGAAGAGGGAGAAGAAAGGAGTAGGGGGAGGGAGGAGAGGATGTAGATAAGAGAAGGGGAGGAAAGTTGTGGAAAGTAGAAGAAGGTAGAGAAGGGAAGAGAGTCAAAGGAAGGGGATGGTGACTGGGCAGGCCCAATTAATTGTATATAACTGTACATTAAATATGTTATTGGACATGAATGTAAAAATAAAACTTTTTTATAAAAAAAAACCACAGGAAAGGTCTATCCTCAATGTGACTGTCTTTGAGGAAGAGACTCAGAAAGATATTAAACCAGCCCAGCCCAGGAATATATACCCTCCTTGCTTTCACTCAAAACAAAATATTGTTTTGTCCAATTATTCATATGGCCAACAGCTGAGTTTGGTAGAGCTGGTGGGCTGGTTGCCCCACCAAGAGAACATAACATCAAAAAGCTGGAAGGGACCTCACAGGATGTCTAGTCTAGTCCTCTGCTCAATGCAGGCGACTTTATACCATCTCAGTCAAATGGTTGTCCGGTCTATTTTTGAAAACTTGCAGTGATGGAGCACTCACCACTCTAGGAGGCAAGTTGTTTCATTGATTAATTGATTTCACTGCCATGAAGTTCCTCCTTATTTCCAGGTTGGATGTCTCTCTGATGATTTGGAGACTCATTCTCCAAAGCAGAGAGAATTTGGAGAACGAGTCTTCTTTGTGACAGCCCCTCAAGGACTAGAAGACATTTCTCATGTCCCCCTTAATCCTTCTCTTTGTTGAGGTAGACCTACCTACTATAGTTCTGTCAACTCTACATCATATGATTTAGGCTCCAGATCCTTTATCATCTTTGTAGAAGAGGATAGTGGCTTGTATGGTTAAACGCTGGGTTGGAGGGTCACCAAGCCTGTGTTCGAGACCTGAGTGCTGCTGTGGGGTAGGGTGAGCTCCTGTCCTTCACTCCTTTGCGGGACATGAAAAAAGTCCCCAACTGGGCGTTCCCTGGCCAATGGTGATGTCATCGGCTAATCCTTTCAACCTGGAAGGACCACTGACACAAGTGCAACGTGATCGTCTTTTTCTTCTCTGCACGCTAAGTTCTCAGCATCTTTTTTGCATTGTGCTGACAATGAAACATTAACTGGGTTTCCTAAAAACACAGAAGGGTTGGAAGGGACCTGGGAAGTCTTCAAAATGAGATCGTTTTCCACCCGCTTTTTTGTTTGTTTGTTTGTTTGGTGTTCTGTATTGGATTATGGTAAATAGACACTGGCAAATGGACATTTTCAGAAATTTGAGTTGACAGAAGAGCTCTGTCAAGGGGCCAATGGCTGAAAACCAATATGTCATTCCCAGCCTAATTGCCCCAGAAACGGAGATGCTCAGAATACTCTTGTGATTCAGTACTGAAAGCTCTCAAGACTCCTAATTCTGGTTTCCACCATGCAGCATGAAATGACGGCTGTCCCTAATTCCCCCCAAAATGAAACATTTTTCGCCAGTCCACATGTCAGAAAGTGTCTTCTCTGGCCAGGGCCATTCAGCAAACACAACTCAGAATGGTTTGTATCCAGTGGGAAAACATCTGACGCATTGCAAGAGCAACTTTTTCTCCTCACCTTGGCAACGTTTTCACTTCATTAGTCCACAAAAAAAGGGCTGTAAATTCTCAGAGGAGCATGTGCTTTAAAACCAACTTTACACAAAAGAAGTAGCACTCAGTGTTCCTAGCAGAGAAAAGATCTATTTTAGGTGGGAGAATTGCATAAACAGGGTATAAATTAAAAATAAATAAATTAAAAATGGCCATTGGGGAACATGGACTTGCTTAACAACCACAGTGTTCGCTTAATGACCACAAGGTTCACTTAACGACCCTGGTGTTTGCCTAATTCAGGGATCTGCAACCTTAAACACTCCTGGTGAAGAGCACCAGGAGGCTCCAGCTAGTCCAGAATGCGGCTGCGCGGGTGATAGAGGATATAAAACCTATCCTGCGCGGCCTGCACTGGCTGCCAGTAGCCTTCTGGGTGCAATTCAAGGTGTTTGTTACCACCTTCAATGTGCTCCATGGCTTAGGACCGGGTTACCTACGAGACCACCTTCTGCCACCAATAGCTTCCCAATGACCTGTGTGCTCCCACAGGGTGGGCCTGCTCAGGGTGCCGTCGACCAAACAATGTCGGTTGGCGGCCCCCAGGGGGAGGGCCTTCTCTGTGGCAGCACCGGCCCTTTGGAATGAGCTGCCTCCAGGGTTACGCCAACTCCCCGACCTCCAGACCTTCAAACGTGAACTTAAGACTTTATTATTTCATCGTGTGGGACTGGCCTAAGTGTAATTTTAATTGCAATTTTAAATGGGTTTTATGTTGGTCTATGACCGTTTTAGTTGATTCGGCCTATTAAATATTTGTTTTTAATTCTGTTTTAAACTTGCTATTTGTATTTTGTGTTTTAAATATGGCTGTAAACCGCCCTGAGTCCTTCAGGAGAAGGGCGGTATAGAAATTAAATTATAAATAAATAAATAAATAAATAAAGAGCCATTTTTCTATTTTCTTTTAAGCAGGTCTCTCTCTCTCATCTTTTCTAGCAGAGAAAAGATCTATTTTAGACAAGAGAATTGTTTAAACAGTGCATTTTTATGGAACTGAATAGCTTTAAAAATATATAAAATTATATCAATTCAAGCTTCGTACGGTGTCAGATTACGAAAGCTGCATTCCTGAAAAACCAGCCACAATGAAAAGTTGTAAAATTCAAGCCACGTTAAGCACTTTGGCACCCTCATCATTTTCAAAGGACACTCAAAACATGCATTTTTGTAGTGGTGTGCAAATACTCAACATGGAGACTTACACAAAAATAGAACACAGAATAACAGAGTTGGAAGGGACCTCGGAGTCTTCTAGTCCAACCCCCTGCAGGAGACCCTTTTCAGATACCATTTCAGATAAATGGTTGTCCACTTTTTTTGAAAGCCTCCAGTGATGGAACGCCCACAGCTTCCGAAGGCAAGCCGTTCCATTGGTTAATTGCTGTCACTATTAAGAAATCTCTCCTTAGTTCTAGGTTGCTTCTCTCCTTGATTAGTTTCTATCCATTGCTTCTTCTCTTGCCTTCAGGTGCTTTGGTAAATAAGTTGGCCTCTTCCTTGTGGCAGTTTTTCAAGTATTGAGACACTGCTATCATGTCCCCCACGGTCCTTCTTTTTACTAGACTACATGCCCAGTTCCTCCAATCTTTCTTTGTATGTTTCATGCATTCTCTTCTCACTGTTGCCTTGAATTACTACTAAGGTTGTAATGACAAGCAGGATCACCCTTTGCTGAATTGGAGAAACCAGGATGTTAGATGCAAAATATGTTATCACAAATTTTGGGATGAATGTACAAACAGTTCTGGTGTTGATGCGAGAGGGATGTTTGTACTTTTCATTAGACTACACATATCCAATTCCTGCAACCGTTCTTCATATGTTTTAGCTTCCAGACCCCTCATCATCCTGGTTGCTCTTCTCTGCACTCTTTCCAGAGTCTCAACATCTTTTTTATATTGTGGGGACCACAACAGGATGCAGTACTCTAGGTGTGGTCTTACTAAGGCTTTGTAAAACCTTATAGTTGATTTGACCACCAGATAAAAGGTAAAGGTAAAGGTTCCCCTCACACATACCTGCTAGTTGTTGCCGACTCTAGGGGGCGGTGCTCATCTCTGTTTCAAAGCCGAAGAACCAGCACTGTCCAAAGACGTCTCCGTGGTCATATGGCCGGCATGACTCAACGCCAAAGGCGCATGGAACGCTGTTCCCTTCTCACCAAAGGTGGTTCCTATTTTTCTACTTGCATTTTTTACGTACTTTCGAAACTGCTAGGTTGGCAGAAGCTGGGACAAGTAATGGGAGCTCACCCTGTTATGTGGCACTAGGGATTCGAACCGCTGAGCTGCCAACCTTTCGACCGACAAGCTCAACGTCCTAGCTCCTGAGCCACCCCGTCCCTATATATATATGACCATCAGATACTGCAGTATTAAATATATATGGTGGTCAAATCAAATTGTTGAATCGAATGCCTCCAAATCAAGACCAGATCTAGACTTAAAAGACGACATCTAATAATAAATGTAACTCAGTTTTCTAAACTGAATTAGAAACCTGAACCAATCTGAAGACTTCAGTCCAACTGTAGCTAATCAGCTTTAATGCTTAGACATTTTCTTAAAGTATTCAAAGTGTTTCATGTCCAGTGTAATCCTCTAAAAGCCCATATGGAAATAGGTCTAGTTAATAAGACTTTCTCCCAAGTAAGTGTACATAGGATTATACTCCTTTGGCTAAATGATGTACCGTGAAATTATTCTAATAATCCCTGAAATACATAATTGACTAGATTGTCCAAAAGCTGTATTTTAGAGGAATATAAACTGAAAATACTGAAGAGCCCTCTAAAGCCAGGGGTCTCCAACCTTGGCAACTTTAAGACTTGTGGACTTCAACTCCCAGAGTTCAATTCTGGGAATTGAAGTCCACAAGTCTTAAAAGTTGCCAAGGTTGGAGATCCCTGCTCTAAAGTGTACAGGCTCTGGTCATCAATGCCCATGACAATCACAGATTAGTTCCCTGGGAAAAAATCGTGCACGTTCCATAAGACTAACACTCAACTGTATTCTTCACATTTTCAGAAAGCAAAACTTTTGTCTGGTATGTGCCCAGATCATTGTCTTCTAAGTTAGATCTGTCCTTCATCTTGAACCTGCAAGTCCTCAAATTTCCAACCTGCAGGCTTTGACCATTATTAGAAGATGCCCTGTTGTTGAGCTACAAGCCCCACTGGGCTATCTTCTCCAAAGTTAGAATAGAATAGAATAGAATAGAATAGAATAGAATAGAATAGAATAGAATAGAATAGAATAGAATAGAATAGAATAGAATTTTGTTTTTGCCAAGTGTGATTGGACACACAAGGAATTTGTCTTGGTGCATACGCTCTCAGTGTACATAAAAGAAATAGAATAGAATAGAATAGAATAGAATAGAATAGAATAGAATAGAATAGAATAGAATAGAATAGAATAGAATTTTGTATTGGCCAAGTGTGAGTGGACACACAAGGAATTTGTCTTGGTGCATACGCTCTCAGTGTACATAAAAGAAATAGAATAGAATAGAATAGAATAGAATAGAATAGAATAGAATAGAATAGAATAGAATAGAATAGAATAGAATAGAATTCTTTATTGGCCAAGTGTGATTGGACACACAAGGAATTTGTCTTAGTGCATATGCTCTCATTCTATTCTATTCTATTCTATTCCATTCCATTCTATTCTATTCTATTCTATTCTAAATAGGAGATTAAACAAGCCGTTGAAGACATCATGCATGGTTTATGTGTTCCAAACTCCAAAGATGTGTTGTAGACCCTTTCTTCAGGTGGAGCTATTGTCCAATAAGTTTAAGTATTCCAACTGTCCACAGAAGAAAAGTGGATTATACATAAGGAATTCCGTGTTGTTTTCTCCTGTCAACGCATTTGAATGTTTAAATGCCTTCAATTCTTCCTTAATATTAAGGAAAACCAGTTTTAAATGCTACCATAGAGAGGGAGGGAAATAGAACATATTTTAGATTTATGTGTGACTTTTTTTTTTGAACTATACTTCATCAAATTTAGCAATGAGGGTCAGCAAATGTGATTTTGTATCACGTGTAACCACTTCCTGCAATGCTTGCAGAACAACACATTCTCTTTTCCAAACCTCTATAAATAACAAGACCAATTTTACAAAAGTCTAAAATAAAGAAATGACATTAGAATCCAGTCTCGACACCAGAGAATGAAAAGAAGAGCATTTGTTTGTTTGTTTTTATAAATCCACTTAGGTAAAGATTTTCAATCTGATGAGAGTTCCTTTTGAATCAAAGCCAGTGTCCTCTCCAGATCTCGTAGATTCTCAAATGGATTCATTAGATCTGTTCCACAGGAGGAAAAAGCCCATGAGGTCCAACCAAAGGGTTAAGGAAGAGCAGGAATCCTTCGTCCCACCCATCCATACAACTCTACAAACATGGCTTCCATGTAAAAACTCATTTGTCAACATGCACAACATTCCCTGAACGTGTTTTCAATATCGGCATAATCTTACAGCCTTCCTCTCCCATCTCCCCACCCTTAAGATATAATTATTTGGCATCGTGTGACTTCTTTTTTTTTTCCTAGGCACTGATCAACATTTGGAATGTAACATTCTAACTTCAAAATATTGTAAAGAAAAAGGAAGGAGGAAAAAAGAAAATAGAGACAGTGGTTCTGATACGGACATCAGTAAAAGGAGGTTGATGTTGCACGCCCTGGTCTTCACCCAGCAGCACGCAGAGGAAGGCTGGAGGTGAATGTGTCTCCTTCAAACAAAACAATGTTGAAAAACAATTCACAAAAATTAGAGCAGGAGGCCATCCAGTATTTTAACCAAAGACATATAGTGGTTTTAACTTCTAGATGAATTCAATGTTTTCTAAGCCTCCGGCTTCCTTTCGTTTCCCTTTACAATCGTGGTACAAAGAATGAAGATCAATTGGTCTTTGTGGATAGTTTTTATCTTGGGAAATAAAAGCCGGACTTCACTGCATCAATATCAGAAATCAGCGTCTTAGCCAGGAAAATCCCAAATATCTAATGAAAAATGGGTGGGGGGAGAGAGAGAAAGAGAAGTCCAATTTAGAGTAGATAACTGATTTCACAGATTTCCCCAAATAACAACAGAAACCAATATTATCTTGTTGGCTCTTTCATGTCCACAAGGCACAAATGACCAGGCAAAGACCTAGTTCTCTGGAGAAGGCTCTGATGCTTGGAAAGGTGGGAGGAGGAGGAAGAAGAGGAGGAGGAGGAGGAGGAGGAGGAGGAGGAGGAGGAGGAAGAAGAAGAAGGGGAAGGAGAAGGAGAAAGAGAAGGAGAAGAAGAAGGGGAAGGGGAAGGAGAAGGAAAAGGAGAAGGAGAAGAAAGAGGAGGAGGGGGAGGAGGAGAAAGAGGGGGAGGGGGAGGAGGAGGAGGAGAAGAGGAAGGGGAAGGAGAAGGAGGAGGAGAGGAAGGGGAAGGAGGAAGGAAGGGGAAGGGGAAGGGGAAGGGGAAGGGGAAGGGGAAGGGGAAGAGGAAGGGGAAGGGGAAGGGGAAGGAGAAGGAAAAGGAGAAGGAGAAGAAGAGGAGGAGGAGGAGGAGGAGGAGGAGGAGGAGGAGGAGGAGGAGGAGGAGGAGGAGAAGAAGAAGGGGAAGAGGAAGGGGAAGGAGAAGGAGAAGAAGGAAGGGGAAGGGGAAGGGGAAGGAAGGGGAAGGAAGGAAAAGGAGAAGAAGAGGAGGAGGAGGAGGAGGAAGAAGAAGAAGAAGAAGAAGAAGAAGAAGAAGAAGAAGAAGAAGAAGAAGAAGAAGAAGAAGAAGAGGAGAAGGAGGAAAAGGAAGAGGAAGAAGAAGAAGAAGAAGAAGAAGAAGAAGAAGAAGAAGAAGAAGAAGAAGAGGAAGAGGAAGGAGGGGAAGGGGAAGAGGAAAGAGGGGAAGGGGAAGGGGAAGGAGAAAGAGAAGGAAAAGAAGGGGAAGGGGAAGGAGAAGGAGAAAGAGAAAGAGAAGGAGGAGGAGGAGGAGGAGGAGGAGGAGGAGGAGGAGGAGGA
This sequence comes from Ahaetulla prasina, assembly GCF_028640845.1. Classification (NCBI taxonomy): domain Eukaryota; kingdom Metazoa; phylum Chordata; class Lepidosauria; order Squamata; family Colubridae; genus Ahaetulla; species Ahaetulla prasina. Next base: position 8,879,198 of record NC_080544.1, on the reverse strand, counting down.
GGAGGAGCAGCAGCAGCAGCAGCAGCAGCAGCAGCAACAACAGGGTGGATGGACTGAATTTCAGTGGTGATGGGTGCACCACAGAAGATTTGAAGGATCAAGCTAGGGGCAGAACAGGGGTCTAGGACCAGCACTGGTCCATGGCCTGCCAGAAACAAGCACAGGGCCATCCTCTCTCCACACAACTGGTCTCTGGTGCCCAAAGGTTTGGTGGCCGCTATGTAAAAAATCTGTCTATGTGGTTGCTAAGTCAACACACACCTGATGGCACATAATCGATATTTCATGTTGTTTCAGGCAGTGGCGGTATTCACATTTTTTACTACCGGTTCTGTGGGTGTGGCTTGTTTGGTGGGCGTGGCTTGGTGGTCATGACTGGGTGGGCGTGTCTAGGTGGTCACTATCCTAGTTCCCCCTACGAGGATTCCTGCATCCGGATCTTTTGTAATCCTCCCAAGGGTCAAAGGAAACTAGATTCCATACAGCTCTGAACCCTTAAGGCAAACCAAATGCAAGTGGTCCTCGCTTAATGGCCGGTTGCTTAGCAAGTGTTCAAATTTATGACTAACCTCCCCAGAGCTCCTTGACCTGTTTTTGGAGTTTTGACAGCCATGCACAAACACACACAGAGAGACACACACACATTTATGACCAGTTACAACATCCCACAAAGTCATGTGACTGAGGTCATGTGTTGTCTTAATGACCACAAGGTTCACTTAACGACCATGGTGTTTGCCTAACTCAGGGGTCTACAACCTTAAACACTCAGCCATTTTTCTATTTTCTTTTAAATAGGCATCTCTCTCTGTCTCTCTCTTTTCTCCCTCTCTCCCTCTCCTCTTTCTCCCTCTCTCTCTGTCATCTCCACTCCTTCTCTCATTTCTCTCTCATATCTTTTTCTCTTTCTCATCTCTTTCTCTCTCTCATCTCCTCTCTCTCCTCTCTCCCATCTTTCTGTCTCTCTGTGTGTGTTTGTGTGCATATCTTGTCCTCTCTTTCTCTCTCTCTTTCTCCTCTCTCTCTGTCTCTCTCTTTCCTCCCTCCTCCCTCCCTCCCTCCCTCCCTCCCTCTCTCTCTCTGTCCATGGGTGGGGGGGAAGGAACCTCTGAACTGATGCTGGGTGGTGGGAATCTGATGTCCGGAAGCTGATGAGCCAGGTACTTTTTTTTTTTAATTATTTGAATTTATATCCCACCCTTCTCCGAAGACTCAGGGCGGCTTACACAGTGTTAAGCAATAGTCTTCATCCATTTGTATATTATATACAAAGTCAACTTTATTGCCCCCAACAATCTGGTACTGAAGACCAGATGGGGGCAATCCCGCAGTCTCCCCCCAAATAACAGATGTCTTCTCACTTGCGAGCACTTATGGTGAGGGAGAAGAGAAGCGTGGTGGGAGGAGGCTTGGTGGGCGTCAGAAGGGGTGGTGAGCGCTTCGCAGCTCCTAAGGGGGGGATCGAGACTCCTCACTCGCAACATCTTCACCTGAGGGCATCGCTGGCAGCCGCTTCCTGCGTCAGGAAGTCCGTGCTCTTCTTGGTACTGCTTGGCCTCCTCAGTGCACAGCGGCAGGAGGCAGCGGTTTCTTTCGCTGCCCGCGAGCTGCGGGCTGCCTCTAATCTGCAATTTCCTCGTGAGCACCATGCTCACTAGTAAATGTGCTCACGAGTAAACTGCAGATCAGAGGCAGCTGGCAGATCGCTGGCTTGCTCGCTCTGCTGCTCACCGCTCGCAGCTCGAAGGCTGCGAAAGAAACCGCCGTGTCCTGCCTCCGTGCATCGAGGAGGCTGAGCAGCAGCGAGAAGAGCACAGACCTCCTGATGCAGGAAGCGGCTGCTAGTGATGCCCTCAGGTGAAGATGTCATGAGTGGAGATGCTCGACCCCCCTTAGGAGCCTCAGTTTACTCGTGAGCACCATTGGCCTTTCTCCCTGCCTCTCCCGGCCAATGTTGCTCATGAGTAAACTGCAGCTAGGATCTCTCGCATGCTTCCCTCGCAGGCCAGGCCGGCTTGGGGAAACACACGGGAAGAGATCCAGTGCCGTGATCTCCCACACGCTCCCCTCCCTCCCCGCACGCATCAGTCCACCTGCCACTGGTATCACCCCTCTGCCAGCTCTCCCTCCTCTGCCCACCCACTGGCCCGTGCCCTTCGGCCTTATCTTTGCTAGCAGCGGTGAACAGAAGTACGCGGCTAGATTCTGCAAGTAGTGGCTGGGCGGAGCGGGGCAAGCATCGAGCGGACGGGTGGGGTGAGCGAGCAGGGACCGGGTGACCGGTTTGTGAGCATGGCCAGCCAGAGGTCGCTACCAGTTTGGCAAACCACGCCAAATTTCTGCTAACGGTTTGCCCAAACTGGTGCGAACCAGCTGAATACCACTTCTGGTTCCAGGGCACATAAAGTGTTTTTGAATTCAAAATGTTCCACTTTCAAATGCCCCACTTCAACTGGGTTAAAAAATAGAAAGTAATGGGTGCCGGATTTTAAAGGTCTATGGATATTCTTCATGGTTGTCCCAAAGGTGTTTTGTTTTTTCACACAAAAGGCAATTTGACTTCCCACTTTTTAAAACATTTCACTTCTCATCCAAGAAGCTTCCTGAGAATTGAAGAAACTTCTTGGATGAGAAGTGAAACATTTTCAAAGGGAAAAAAAAAAACTAAGAAAGTCCAATTGCCTTTTTTGGGGGAAAAGCACCTTTGGGACCAGGTTCGAAAGAAAGAGATTCTGTCTGAATCTCTCTCCTGGTATTTCTGAAACTGGCGATGGTATTTCTCCAATTTTGAATGATATAGTGGTGTGTTTCCATACTCCTCTGCTGTCTTCTTCTCAAGGTTTTAGAGATGAAAAGAGGGACTGTGATAGGTATGAAGAAGAATTGAAGAATTGAGAGATGGCTTCTGGACCGGCCTTGTTACAGATGTGTGCAAAACAAGCAGAATTCAGAATAACCTGTTTTCAAACCTCAAGCTGGATGTTCTAATTCCACCAGAAATATTCTGAGCTCAAAACACTTCTAGTAAGATCAGAAAAACCTTGAAACCTTCTCTGTTATCAACAAAGGAACATTAAAGGGGCATCTGGTGGATTATTACAGTTGAGGGAACCATTTAAATAAGCTAACTATGAAAAGTGAAGTAGGAATAGGTAAGGAAAGTGACAGGTGTTTAAACCACTGTTTTAATAACTGTCCATTAATAAATGGATATATTGCTCAAAAAAAACTATAGAATGGTTTTGTCAATTTCTATGCAAAGATTTGCAATCCCAGGTTTAGAGAGACAGAGACTTTAGTCTCACCCACATGACAAATCTTCACAATTGATGGGTAACTCCTAATAACGGGATTCAGCTAACTAACTCTCTGCAGTCTTTTGTCTGGGAAAGCGGAGATATTTAAAAATAAAAATATAAACTAAAAGCTCAGCCACCCAGAAGCTATAAAAGGAAACCTCTTCGGTTATTGAAATAATTGAAATCTGTGGATTTTCAGAGAGTTATAACCTCTAGAAAAGATTTTAGCCTTTGCAGTCTAATATATGGAAGTCTTCCAAAGCCACAGGCAGCTCAGTTCTTTCAGCCTGGCCTTTACTATGGCCAAGAATTGATGGGTAGCAAAAGAGTGGCAATATAAAAAAAGGAAGAGCTGTATAGTTCCTCATTCGACATTGCACTCCACTTTAGCTAAAGCTCAGCATCTTTGAATGACATCATTACACCTCTAATTTGGTGTCCCTCTGGTAAGAAATATACAAATTGTAGTGGTGCTCAAACTACCGTTATCAGGCTTCAAACTGTGCTCAGGACAAAACTTCACAGCAGGTTCGCTTTCCAAGGCCTCTTTTATTCTCAAAATAATGTTAGAAAATGATTCCCCCCCAAAGCCCATTTGACCTACAAAACAGGGACACGTCGTGAAGTTTTCAGCTCAAACTCATTTGTAATGAAATGTGTTGCAGACCATCTCTTACAGATGATGGGAATGAGGGTCAGTCCTTGGCAAGTTGGGAAATGCATAAATTAAACATGTAGTCACTCACCTGCAATAATGAAATCGCAACAAAGACGCCTGCAACGATATAAATATTTCTGGGCAGCCAGGCTTCCAGTGCAGCGATGCAGCCCCTTGTGTAGATTCGTTCCTCCCAATTCGATAAAGACTAGAAGAAGAAATGGAGATGGGTGAGATGGAGGACCCAAAGGAAGATTAGTACTTGGATGGAGACCCACCAAAGAAATTCCAGAACAAGAGAAGTTTTTATTTTATTTATTTAGATTATTTTGGTTGGTTGGTTGGTTGGTTGGTTGGTTGGTTGGTTGGTTGGTTGGTTGGTTGGTTGGTTGGTTGGTTGGTAGGTTGGTTGGTTGCTTGGTGGATTGCTTGGTTGAAAAATCCCTGAAGACAATGGCAAACCATTTCTGTGATGTTGCCAAAAATACAGATAGTCCTTGACTTATGACCATAATTGGGTCCAGAATTTTCATTGTTAAGCAAGGCACTTTTTAAGTGAGATTTCACAACCATTTTTGCCATGGCTGTTAAGCAAATCTCTGCTCTTAGGGAAACGTGAAGTTGTGAAGCAAATCTGGCTTCCCTCATTCACTTTGCTTGTCAGAAGACAGTTGGGAAGTTTGCAAAGGCCAATCACGTGACCCGGGCATGCTACAACCATCATATGTATTTCCCAATTGCCATCGCCTGGATTTTGATCATGTGACCATGGGATGCTGACACGGTTGTAAGTCTGAGGACCGATTGTAAGCCACCTTTTTCAGCCGTGATGCAATTTCAAAAGATCACTAAATGAATGACTGTAAATTGAAAATTATCTGTATTACCTGGATGTGAAGCAACCAACCAATGAGATGACATTCATATTCTTTTTCCAATAAAAAGAAGACTCAAAGAACAAGAACCTCTTGTGGCTCAACAGGCTAATGCAGTCTGTAATTAACACAGCTGCCTGCAATTACAATTACTGCAGGTTTGAGTCCCACCAGGCCCAAGGTTGACTCAGCCTTCCATCCTTTATAAGGTAGGTAAAATGAGGAGCCAGATTGTTGGGGGCAATAAAGTTGACTTTGTATATAATATACGAATGGATGAAGACTATTGCCTAACACAATGTAAGCCGCCCTGAGTCTTTGGAGAAGGGCGGGATATAAATTAAAAAAAAAAAAGATCAGGAAACGATCTGCTTTGCTTAATAAAATGCTTACAATGATTTTCCTAGAAAAGCTAGTTTCAGCCAAGTAAACCTCATATTCGGGCCCTTTGCTCAGCAAATGTCATCAATGCAATGGATATATGTGTTACTCAGCAAAATTCCTCCAAACTGATACCAACAATTATCAGACAGCCAGAAATGAACTGAATTGAACTGAACAGATGTGGACACAAATAACCATTCATGCAGACGTTTCTTTGGGCAGCCCTGGGGGGCGTGTCTTTCCTCCACCAACATCATCACCCTAAATATTTTTTGACTCAACGAAACCGTCCTGCAGAATCCGAACATCAGGAGGAAAATCGGGGGTTGCCAGACAGAAAGCAAGACTGAGAGGAATTGGAGTTTGGTGTGGGATTGAACTAGGCCCACCATGCCAGCTTGCTGTGATAAATAAAGAGGACCTGGAGGAAAAGCTACCCATTCATCCATAAGGGACAAGACAAAAAAGATATTGTGTATTTCTCAAAATTAAACACCGGAGGGAGCGATCTGGAATTCAGCTTGATCCTTACAGGGCATCCAAAGCTCTGAACAAAATGGCGATCTACCCATTCTGAGAATCACAAGGTTCAAGGAACAAAACTGTTAAAACACTACAGGCCTCTGATGCTGCTTCAGTTCACCAGCTGCACAAAGGAACCACAATACACCAGCATGGAGGTAAGAAGTCTTCCATGTTTTGGAGCCATGGTGGCACAGTGGTTAGAATGCAGTACTGCAGGCTACTTCTGCTGACTGCTGGCTGCCTGTAATTCGGCAGTTCAAATCTCACTGGGCTCAAGGTTGACTCAGCTTTCCATCCTTCCAAGGTGGGTAAAATGAGGACCCAGCTTGTTGGGGGAGAGATGCAGTGGTGTGTTTCAAATTTTTTTACTACCGGTTCTCTGGGTGTGGCTTGGTGGGCATGGCAGGGGAACGATACTGTAAAATCTCCATTCCCACCCCACTCCAGGGGAAGATAACTTCAAAATCCCCATGTCCTCCCGATCAGCTGGGACTTGGGAGGCAGAGAATAGATGGGGAACGGGGACAGTCAGAATTTTTACTACCGGTTCTCCAAACTACTCAACATTTCCACTACCTGTTCTCCAGAACTGGTCAGAACCTGCTGAAACCCACCTCTAGCAAGATGCCAATTCTGTAAACCGCTTAGAGAGGGCTGTAAAGCACGGTGAAGTGGTATATAAGTCTACGTGCTATTGCTATTGCTACTGAAGTCTGTGCTGAACCCAAATGCCTGAAAGATTGGTGGCCATTGACGATTTGGGAAAGGCTACCAAAATGGAACTGCAAAACTGAAATCAACGCCTTTCCTACATGGGAATTAACATGTTTCATCAGCTAATCATTTGCTTTATTCCTTTTTTGCCCCCAAGATCCCCTATCTCCTCCAGCAGGGATTCCCAATCCATGAACCAGCACCAGTCCTGTCGTGTCCCACTCCTCCACTGACGGCTGGGTCGGGGAAGTCCGTATCAGGCGTGCCTCTGCAGCTTTGCCAAAGTCCTAGCAAAGTTCTCAAGGCAGGCAGGAATCCAAGGTGTGACTTCAGCAACCAGATGAGACTTTGCCTGACTCAGAGAATGCCAGAAAGCAGATCCTTTATATAGGCCATGGGGTGTGGCTCCATGACTCAGCACTTATCCAGGCCTGCCCCTCCCTTCTTTTTGCTGACGCTGCCTATCAATTCTCCTGAAGCGAGGATCTCTCCAGGCTCCAGCTGTTGGTAATTCACATTCCTCAGGCTCACATGCTGTGGGGGAGGGGTCGGGGTCTAGTTGCTCCGTTTGTCTGGGCATGGAGCCAGGGCTGGGGGCTGGAAGCACGTCAGGCCCTTGATCTTGCTCGGCCTGTCTGGGCATGGTGCCAGGGCTGGGGCCTGGAGGCATGCCAGGACATTCCTCAGCGTTCGGCAGGAGATAAGAGGGACCCGGCTGCGGGGAAAGCGAGCAAGACACAACAAGTCCATGGCAGGCCAGTCCAGACAATCAAGCAAAGCCTCATCTGTGGGACGTAGGCAGCACACAAAACCATGCCCCCTCTGGTCCACGGAAGAACCCTCACTCCACGGAACCGGTCTCTGGTGCCCAAAAGTTTGTGGGCTGCTGTTCTACAGAACACTGGGATGGAGAAAGGGTGTGAGGAATGAGGGAAGGGAGAATCAGGAAATACTCACCATATTTCTGACATCGTAGCCACACTGGGTGTTCACCACATTTTGCTGAAAAGAGAGAAGAAAAGGAATTGACATAACTTCTCACAACACTTTAGGGAAGAGATTTATTTTGCCTTTCCACCAAGGATTCTCAGTGACACCGTTTTTGCTTCAATTTTCCAACATAGCAACCATCCTGTGATTGTTGGATACAGACAGTGACCAGACCAAAACTGTCTGACAATATTCCAGAACAAAAGTACACCTGAGGATAAAGCTCTGTAATCCTTCACCCTTAATCGAAATCAATTCTGTCAATGGATCAATCTGGTTAAAAGGTTAAGCGTCAAGCAGGCTTCTCTGGCCCTCCACAGGAGGGAACATCCATGTCGGTCATTCTTAAGACAGCTGCACAGTTGTTGCATTCATACATCTGCAAATGTTAACATTCTGACTAGGGAGCACTCAAACAGCAAAGCACAGAAAAGGACGCTGAATCAACCAATCAACATGCGGGGTGCACATCTCTATCCAATGCTCAGTTGGGCCATGGGAGGTGTTCTGTCTCCTTCCCCACTTCGGAGCAACGAGCTGGCCTTCAGCCAGTGGATTCACAGCTCTTATCAGTCCTGGTAGAGAAATCGCAGCTGCCTGTCAAAGTTCAAACAAATGACTCACAGAGTAAGACTTTCAGCTCTCTTTGAAACGGTTCAGCTAATTTTTGCTTCCTGTGGAATGAGAGCAGTCCCAAAGCTCCTTATATATCCTGTGGGGTGGGGCTCCTGCCCCACCCTTCCCTTTGATGACACCGCCTCTCTAATCTTCTGAAGCACGGGTCGATCCAAGCTTGATTATTATTATTATCAGCTGGGTCTGAAGGCGTAGCCTGGGGAAGGGAGGAATCAGGGGATGATGGCCTCATTACGTCCTCCGACTGGTCTGGTTCTGGCTCCTGGAGCCGAGCCAAAGGAATCGGGGCTCCCGAGGTAAGCCTTACCGGCCCTTCCCCCTCACTCTCGGAGTCACTTTCGGGCATGGGGCCAGGTTTGGGGGCTGGAGTCACAACAAATCAACATGCGGGATGCCATCTCTACCCAATGCCCAGTTGGGCCATGGGAGGTGTTTGCATTGACCATCTGTGGCCATCTGCAACCTACGCTAACCCTAACCCTTTGCAGCATAGATATGTGGCAAGAGCTACCGGCAGTTGTGGGCAAGCCTTATGCATGTGGCATGATCAATTCTTATGCCAGAGACCAAAGCTGAAAATGTGAAGCATTCCTGGGCAACGATGATGTAGCATCCTTTGATTTTCAATTTATTATTTTGTTATTTGTGGATTTTTTTTGATTTAAAAAATACAGTTAAGGAACAAGTAAGAGAATGTATGATAAAGAAAAAATATTTGGTTGTAATATATATGCATGGAATAAGGAAAAAGTCTGCAGCCAAAAGAATTGAAATTTATGTTATGTTATCTCCTTGAAGAGATTTTTTATAAAATGACGTACCATTGATAGGAGTAACCAGAAACATTGTCTAGAATGTATAAAGGTACATCAAATTTATGTTGAAATATGACAATGTGAAGGGATATTTTGTCATTATTTGGTGGATGTGTAAAAAAAACCTGTAAAATTCCAAATTTAGATACATGCTCTGAGTCAGAGGATTTAAAGATTAATATGTAATTGAGGCCAGAAGTCTTCCTCTTGGGACTGATGGACAATCAGTGAGGAAAAAAGTAATGGAACTTTGTTTTTATATATGATAACCACAACAAAGTTGCTGTATGCATGAAGATAGATTTGGTATTGTCCACAATAGAGGAATGGTCGGTGAAAAGATGGAATTTGCTAAAATAGCTAAATTGACTTCTTTGATTAGAGAAAAGATGTTGAGACTCTAGAAAAAGTGCAGAGGAGAACAACAAAGATGATTAGGGGACTGGAGAATGAAATATAAAATAGAATAGAATTTTTTATTGGCCAAGTGTGATTGGACACACAAGGAATTTGTCTTGGTGCATATGCTCTCAGTGTACATAAAAGAAAAGATACCTTCATCAAGGTACAACATTTACAACACAAATGATGGTCAATATATCAATATAAATCATAAGGATTGCCAGCAACAAAGTTACAGTCATACAGTCGTAAGTGGAAAGAGATTGGTGACGGGAACGATGAGAAGATTAATAGTAGTGCAGATTTAGTAAATAGTTTGACAGTGTTGAGGGAATTATTTGTTTAGCAGAGTGATGGCCTTCGGGAAAAGAATGGTTGCAGGAATTGGTTAGGTCTTGTCTTATGAAAAGGAGGACTAGGGAGGACATGATAACAGTGCTCCAATATCTGAAGGGTTGTCACAAAGGAGAGGTCAACCTATTTTCCAAAGCACCTGAAAGCAGGACAACCACCAATGGATGAAAACTAATCAATGAGAGAAGCAACCTAGAATTAAGGAGAAATTTCCTGACAGTGAGAGCAATGAATCACTGGCACAGGTTGCCCCCAGAAGTTGTGGATGCTCCATCACTGAAAGAATTCTAAGAAGAGATTGGACAATCATTTGTCTGAAATGGGATAGGGTTTCCTGCCTGATCAAGGGTTCAGATTAGAATGTTGAAAGTCCAACAGGATTCAGGCAGGAAACCCTATACCATTCCAGAAAAACGGTTGTCCAAACTGTTTTTGAAAACTTTCAGTGATGGAGCACCTAGAACTTCTGGAGGTAACCCGTTCCACTGATTCATTGTTCTGTCAGGAAATTTCTCCTTAGTTCTAGGTTGCTTCTCTCCTTGATTAGTTTCCATCCGTTGCTTCTTCTCCTGCCATCAGGTGCTTTGGAGAAGAAGTTGGGACAAGGAGACAGGAAGTAGCTCACCGCAGGATCTTGGATACAACAGGAAAAGGGGACTCCGCATCTTTCCCGACTTTTGCTCACACTGCTACAGTTGAAATAAATGTTGAGGTTCCAATCGTTTGGACTCTGAGCACCACAACACTGGTTCTGCAAGGGAGGAAACAAAAGAAAGAAAATGCATTTGAGCATCTAATATACACAACAACTGCTGAGAGGGGGCGTGAAGAAAGTAAGCAATATCAGACTCTCTAAGAACAGCTATTCATTCCAGAGCAGAAGCCTAGACTATAAAATTAACATAGCATCTTAGGAAAAGTAATGAATCAGAATACAGCTGGAAGGGACCTTGGAGGTCGTCTAGTCCAGCCCCCTGCTCAAGCAGGAGACCTTGTACCATTTCAAATAGGTGGATGTCCAAGCTTTTCTTGAAGTGATGAAGCACCTGCAACTTTTGAAGGCAAGCTGTTCCACTGGTTAATTGTCCTCACTGTTAGGAAGTTACGCCTTAATTCCAGGTTGAATCTCTCCTTGATCATTTTCCATCAGTTGCTTCTTGTCCTGCCCTCCAGGTGTTTGGCGAATAGATGGACCCCCTCTTCTTTTGTCAGCCCTTCAAATATTGGAAGACTGCTATCAAGTCCCCCCAGTCCTTCTTTTCTCTAGACTAGCCATACCCAATTCCTGCAACCGTTCTTCATGTGTTTTTATCTTCAGGCCTTTAATAATCTTAGTTGCTCTTCTTTGTCGTACCTTGATGAACGTATCTTTTCTTTTATGTACACTGAGAGCATATGCACCAAGACAAATTCCTTGTGTGTCCAATCATACTTGGCCAATAAAAAATTATATTCTATTCTATTCTATTCTATTCTATTCTATTCTATTCTATTCTATTCTATTCTATTCTATTCTATTTGCACTTTTAGCAAAGTCTCAACATCTCTTTTGTAATGTGGTGACCAAAACTGGATGCAGTATCTCAGGTGTGGTCTTACTAAGGCTTTATAAAGTGATACTAATATTGCATGTGATTTTGATTCTGTGTCTCTGATTATACAACCAAGGACTGTATTAGCTTTTTTGGCTGCTTCTGCACAAGGCTGGCTCATGTTTCAGTGCTTGTTCAGTAGGACTCCGCGGTCCCTCTCACAGTTACAGTTTTCGAGTAATCTGTACTTGTACCTTTGGTTTTTCTTGCCTATGTGTAAAACCTTGTTTTTCTCCATTGTAAAACACAACCAGTCACTTAGTGACTGTTTCAAGTTATGACCTACCAGGAAAATGGGACTTATGACCTGAATCCAAATTTCAACAGTCGCCCTGCGACCATAATAACATGGCCACACTTCAGATACTTGGCACATAGCCATATTTTTAGTCATTTGTAGTGTCTTCTGGTCACATGACCCCATGTTATAATGGTTTTGTCTTCCTTCCAGTTTCTGGACTTCCTTCCAGTTTTCGGCAAAACTGCACTCTTGCAAACAATGGGTTTTGGCTTAACCACCACAGCATTCACTTAGCACCACAGTGTTTGCTTAATGACCACCATAAAGATTTTTAAATCACGTGGCTGACCTGTTTGATGACCATCACAACTTACGACTATAATGGGTAGGCTCCATGATATTCGTAACTCAAGGATTATCTGTACCTCCTGGTTATTATTCCCAGGAAAATGACATGGATGGGACCGTGAAGACCAGGAACTAAACTTAGCTCCTGTGGACAAAAGTCTTCAGAGGTTAAGGGAACTAAAATGTGGCTATTTAATCTTTTTTATTATTATTCCACTGTCTCCTATGGAAGACATGGATCGCTCCTAACAGAGATCTGAAGAGATCGCTTGCAAGAGCTTTGGAAATTATGTTGAAGGTCACATGAAATTAAATAGGAGTCTCCGAGCTGCCCACCTCTATGTTAGGAAGAAGAAAGAGTTTTGGAAAGACAAGCCAGCAGGAGAAAACTTGCAAACTTACACAGATGCTCTCCTGCCGTTTCTCCTTGATCAAGTGCTTCCTTCCTTAGAAATGAGGCCCTTTTTTCTAAGTAATGTGGATAAAACTGTTTGGAACCTCATTTCTGCATATGGTGACAGCTGCAAGGATTGCCAAATATTCGAAAGAAAAAGGAATACGGACAGTGGAAGGATGGATTTCAAAATTGAATGAGTTATTAGTGTGTGTGAAATTAATTGCATTGGTTTGAAACAAAGGTTTTGGACAGGTTTATAAGAGATTGGAAGCCGTTTGTGGAGTTTCTGGGAATTAAATATAATATTGGACTCTTAACAGAAGGCTTTGAAGTTCAGTTTATTTTGGGGGTTATCTTTGGAGGAAAAATAATGAATGGATGAATGGATGGATGGATGGATGGATGGATGGATGGATGGATGGATGGATGGATGGATGGATGAAAAAAGGAAGGAAGGAAGGAAGGAAGGAAGGAAGGACAGCATTCATTATTGGCTCCATAATTTAAAACAAAATGTGATGTAGATCAGCCATGGTTAACTCAACAACTTACCATTTTTTGCAATGAATCAATGAGGTTCTGTAAGTCAATGTCATCTCTGTAGGCCTTAATGTTGTTTTTGAAGAAAGTCTCTACTCGGTCTTTCACCCAGTCCTGGAACAAGAACGCCAGAACAGCCAAGGCCAACTCCAGAATGAAAATGAGCACGATGGTCCCACAGAACTACAGCAAAGAGAGAAGGAACGGAGAAAGAGACAAGCAATTTTAGGAAGGGGAAGAATGCTGCCATCAAAATCCAGTTGAGAGATCCTTGGTGCTCTCTGAACTTGGTTGCAGATGTTTCATGACCCAAACTAGGTAACATCATCAGTGCTAGTCATCATCATGAACATCAGTCTAGTTTACCTAGTTTGGGTCATGAAACATCTGCAAGAAAACCACCAAGCTCAGAGAGCACCAAGGATCCCTCATTTCAACTCTGAGCTACAAATATTCTCCTTTATTGGGAGCCAGTTGGTTTTCAACGGTGCTCCAGGGAATTCAAGATGATCTTTAGGAGATCATCAGCAATTTAATTGGAAGATTATTCCATGGAATTGGCCAACCGCATGGAAAGGATCAACTACTCCATTTACATGAGGGTGCAGATAATTCCCAACTGTGATAAATCTTGGCTGTTCCCCATGATCGTTTAAGAGAATTTTTGAGTTTGGCTTTGGATGTTATAGATGCAAAAGTTTCCCCAAAGACAAAAAGTCTGAAAACCCTTAAAACAATTTATTTATTTATTTATTTATTTGTCACAACAGTGTATATAGGCAGAAGCATGAAATAACTATACGATATATAAGCATAAATATAATCATAAATATGTAATAACTATATGAAATTGGATAGAACCAAAGGGAACATTAGGACAGGAACGGTAGGCATGCTGGTGCTCTTATGCACGCCCCTTACAGACCTCTTAGGAATGGGGTGAGGTCAATAGTAGATAGTCTTTGGTTAAAGTTTTGGGGATTTTGGGAAGAGACCACAGAGTCAGGTAGTGCATTCCAGGCATTAACAACTCTGTTACTGAAGTCTTATTTTCTGCAATCAAGATTGGAGCGGTTCACATTAAGCTTAAATCTATTGTGTGCTGGTGTATTGTTGTGACTGAAGTTGAAGTAGTCTTCAACAGGAAGGACATTGTAACAGATGATTCTATGAGTTAAACTCAGGTCCTGTCGAAGGCGGTGGAGTTCTAAATTTTCTAAACCCTAAATTTAAATTTTAAAATTAAATTAAAAATTAAAATTAAAACTTTTCCTGCAGAAAAAAAGGCATCTGACTATTTTCATAAGGAAAATAAAAACTCCCCATGACCTCCCCACCCCAGCAAAACCTCCTGGACGGTGGCATCAACTAAGACCCCACGCTTTGCTTGTTCTGCAATCTTTAAAATCTATTAAGGTATCGTGCCATAATTCACAGCCTTTGACAACAAGAAAAGCTAGATAGAGAAAATTGCTTCTTTGAAAAAAAATGGGAGCAGCAGAACAGCAGTCTGCAATAAAGCATATATCAGATTGATTTGAGCCACGCGACAAACTGAATTGGTAACAGAAAGAGAAACTGAGACCATTGAAGCAGCTCGCCATTTTTTTTTGTTTCTTTTACCTAGCGGTTCATCAGCCAATTAATGTGGATCCCAAAGAGGCAATATTGTTACAGTTAGGATTCGTATTTTGCTTCATTTTACGCTTTATCTCTGCGGAAGCTTCGTTTTCAGCAATTTGCAAGATATAAAATTGCAGTAAATAAATAAGTGGATAAATGCAACAGAAAAGTATTGCAACATAGGAGTGGCCAGTCACCTTACCTATCGAAAAGAAGGCCTCTTTTCTGATATTCCCTACCTCGTGAAATATTCCCCTGGTTCACACGCAACTACACACATTGTGAAATTTATCTTTGCTGTCTCAAAGATGAGATACTGATGTTATCTCCATCTCTGACATTTAGGGCAGGAATTCTGGGACACACGTGGAGAGGAACAGGTTGGAGAAGGTTCTTTAAGGCTTTTGTCCTCCCGTATCTTGGTTGATATTGTCCCAAAGGTGGGTTTTTTTTCAAAAGGCAACTGGACTTTGTTTTTCCTTGAAGACATTTCAAGCTTCTTTAGTTCTTCTTCCAGATGTGAAGATGAGAAATGTCAGATCTTCAGGGAAGAAGCAGAAAGTCCAGTTGCCTTTTGAAAAAGCACCTTTGGGCAGTGGTGGGATTCAAGTCATTTAACAACCGGTTCTCTGCCCTAATTTATTTATTTATTTATTTATTATTTCGATTTTTATACCGCCCTTCTCCCGAAGGACTCAGGGCGGTGTACAGCCAGATTAAAAAACAGTACAATATACAAATTAAAACAAAAATTAAAATAACATATTCTATAAATGGCCGAAAATTTAAAACCGTCAAATTTGACCCATAAAATTCATAAAATACCCCAATTAAAATTATTAAAATTCAAAAGTTTAAAAAAATTAAGCCAGTCCCGCTTGGATAAACAAGTGCATTTTCAATTCACAGGTAATTGATGCAAACCAGGGGGAAGTTCGTTCCAGAGGGTAGGTGCTCCTACAGAGAACGCCCTTCCCCTGGGGGCCACCAGCCGACATTGCTTGGCGGACGGCACCCTGAGAAGACCCTCTCTGTGTGAGCGTACGGGTCGGTGGGAGGCATAAGGTAACAGCAGGCGGTCCCGTAAGTACCCGGGCCCTAAGGCTGGAACTACTTTCTCATGTAAGTATGTGAGTTGGTGCTCAGACTTTGGAACCTGGTTTGATTCTGTACTTTATTTTCTCCTACAGAGACAACTATCAGCTTTGGAAGCCATATTAGGCCAGAAGTTTCCATGCTGCCACCTTCTCTTGTGTGGGAAAGTAGGAGAGGGGGATTTAGTAGAGGGTGTTATGCTGCAACTGTATATTTGAGCTCTATGCATGATCGTTGCTTGATCATGCCTATTTACTGATTCCTCAACATTTACTGACTGTTGTGTATTGAACTGTGTTTTGGCTGAACCTAAAGAAGATCTGGTTTATTGTGCAAGTCTACGTTTGGTAAGAAGACTTGGTATTTGTAATATCCCTGGACTGGCTTTATATGTGTATGACCTGGATTGTCTTGGACTATGATTTTGCTTTTCCCTAAAAGGATTCCTTGCGTACGGTCACTCACGCCCTCGTTACTTCCCGCCTGGACTATTGCAATGCTCTCTACATGGGGCTCTCCTTGAAGAGCACCAGGAGGCTCCAGCTAGTCCAGAATGCGGCTGTGCAGGTGATAGAGGGAGCACCGCGTTGCTCCCATATAACACCTATCCTGCGCGGCCTGCACTGGCTGCCGGTAGCCTTCCGGGTGCAATTCAAGGTGTTGGTTACCACCTTTAAAGCGCTCCATGGCTTAGGACCGGGTTATTTACGAGACAGCCTTCTGGCACCGATAGCCTCCCAACAACCTGTGTGCTCCCACAGAGCGGGCCTCCTCAGGGTGCCGTCGACCAAGCAATGTCGGTTGGCGGCCCCCAGGGGGAGGGCCTTCTCTGTGGCAGCACCGGCCCTATGGAATGAGCTGCCTCCGGACCTTCAAATGTGAACTGAAGACTTTATTATTTCATCGTGCGGGACTAGCCTAAGTATAATTTTAATTGTAATTTTAAATGGGTTTTATGTCGGTCTTTGACCGTTTTAGTTGATCTGGCCATTAAATATTTGGTTTTAATTCGTTTTTATAATTGTTATTTGTATTTGTTGTTTTAACATGGCTGTAAACCGCCCTGAGTCCTTCGGGAGAAGGGCGGTATAGAAATTAAATTATAAAATAAAATAAAAATAAAATAAAATAAAAGTAAAGTAAAGTAATATCAAACCCCAGTTTGTCTGTGTAGTAACTGTTACTGTCCACAACCAGTCTCAGTCGTTTTCATGCATAGGGTACTCTGCTCAATAGTCCACAACCTTGCTTGTGAGCCCAGATTACCCTTAACA
Organism: Ahaetulla prasina; assembly: GCF_028640845.1. Classification (NCBI taxonomy): domain Eukaryota; kingdom Metazoa; phylum Chordata; class Lepidosauria; order Squamata; family Colubridae; genus Ahaetulla; species Ahaetulla prasina. The sequence goes on along the minus strand of NC_080544.1, from coordinate 8,862,436 downwards.
GAGGGGTTGTCTTTAGACATGATAACATTCTTCCTGTCGGTCAAGGTCAGGCCGATCCTGCATCTGGAGAAGGAGTGATCGGAGTGCTGTCTCGAGATGGGACGAATGGTGATTGGAGCATGTGATCAACTGAGGAGTGAGGGGATGGTTTTGGGAGTTTTGGTTTACTGAGGTAAAACCCGGACCTCTCAGATTTGGATTTTCCAGATGTGCCAGTTTACCTATTCTAGTAAATAGAACTTTGAAAGATGCTTAGTTTAAAGTTTTTACTTGGAATTTTTTCTGGAACAACCACAACAAAGAGCTTAATCTTTTTTCCAGAGTAACTGGAAACAGGAACAAATCTGCATCAAACCAATGACATTAGCAGCAATCTAGTTACATATACTTCCTTATATATTTGATCACCTGGTTCTTTCCAATTGTGTTGGGATTACAACCTCCAGTATTCCCAAAAGCAGGGTAGTCTGCTGAGTAGTCTGGAAACTACTTTGAGAAAGTCATGTTCAATGTAAGGTAACAAAAATGCAAATTTCCTAAGGCGTTGTTGAGAACTTTCCAATTAAATGACAGACTTTCAGTAATGCTGTTAGAATTGGGATACAAAGAAGTATATGGCCATTAGATGGCAGGAATGTTGCTGCCTTCTGATGGCGGTCTGGACTTTTGGATAGGGTAGTCCAGTTCTGCACAAATGGTTCTTGCATCAGAATCCGGCAACTTACAAATTTCAAGAGGCAAATATTTTCACGCAGGGCTCCCACGCAGCCGGCAAACCCCAAAATGAACATCACGCCTCCAACGAACAAGATAAGGAACACAGGATCAAAGCCATGCAGGCGAGTCATCTTGGATAGGTCAGACAGCACACCCTAAAATGGAACACAAACAAACAAGGATGAAGTCCTGCTGAAGCTTCACGGGTGACAAATAATGCAGACCTTCCCAATGACAATCAAGGGCCATGAGCATGCTGGGGTTTTACAAAAGTACAGAAAACATTTAGCCTTTTGACCATAAATGCAAAGTCCTATTTTCTGAGATTTCATTTACTCTCTTTAAATAGGTTTATGGGAATATAACAGAGGACGCAAATTGGTTCTATGGGGGGGAGGGGGGAGATGGCAGGACGGGTGGCCAAAAATTGTATAGTTAGATGAATAAACGGACAAATGACTCAATCAATCAATCCACCATCAATCCCCTGAATTGCCTCCTTCAAAAAAAAAATATTTTAAACCTTTGGTCCAACAAAATGCAACTTAAAATTTACTTTGGATTTCGAAGGGGGGCCTTTTAACAGATTATTATTATTCACTGTGCACCCAGAAAGCACAGTGCAATTCTATTTCCACTGAGATTTATTTTTTTTTAAATTTTCCAAAAAGACACAAAAGAGGGCCCTCTCTCACATAATTCTGCACAACGATGTTTCCCAAGAAACAAATTTATTGGAAACCGGGGCCATTGTTCAACTAATAAATCCAGAGAACCCGAACCGGGCTTCAGGTTTTTGACCCGTGTGTCCTTGATGACAAACCAAGTTTATCGCTGGCCAAGGCACCTCAGAAAGCCAGCCCATCTGAGAACAAGGAAATATAAGAAGCCTCCGCTAGATGGAACAAACGATCTGAAGATGGCACGGGGCGATTTTATTGCTGTTTGGGGCAGGGTTTGCTGGTGTTCTGCAGTGGTTTCCTGCTTCTGTGACAACAAAGCCAAATAGCTGTTCACTTGATGGCTGTTCATTAACTCGCACTTCTCAACAAAGAAGCCATCAATTCTCTAGAGTTGCCTCTTGTTTTTGGGCCCCTGGGCATTCAGTGTAAAAAGCAATCATAAAACACTCGGTTGGGAAGAGCTGCTTAAGCGAAGGCTGCAGGAACAACAGAGGAAAAAATTGTGAAGGTGGCAGAATGGCGGAAATGGCTGAATTGACTTCCTTGATCCGGAAGGGAACACAACTACTTTTATAAAGGACTGGAAACCTTTTATGGAGTTTCTGCTGAACAGGGATACGAATCAATTTCTGAATTTACTAATTAATAAGGGTTGGAATATGAGGAGAAGGGAACCATGTTATTTAGAAGTGGAGAAACAGTTTCAAGTATATTTATAACTGCCATCAAGAAGATGAGAAGTCACTTTTTAAAGTTTCTTTTCTTTCTCTTCATTTTCTATTGTTTCCAACTCCTTCCTTCCCTTCCCTTCCCTTTCTTTCCCTTCTTTTCCTTTCCTTTCCCTTCCCTTCCCTTCCTTTTCTATATTTTCAAGTTAATCTTTTAACTTTGAATAGAATAGAATAAAATAGAATTTTATTGGCCAAGTGTGATTGGACACACAAGGAGTTTGTCTTGGTGCATATGCTCTCAGTGTACATAAAAGAAAAGATACCTTCATCAAGGTACAACATTTACAACACAATTGATGATCAATATATCAATATAAGTCATAAGGATTGCCAGCAACAAGTTATAGTCATACAGTCATAAGTGGAAAGAGATTGGTGATGGGAACTATGAAACGATTAATAGTAGTGCAGATTCAGTAAATAGTCTGACAGTGTTGAGGGAATTATTTGTTTAGCAGAGTGATGGCCTTTGGGAAAAAACTGTTCTTGTGTCTAGTTGTTCTGGTGTGCAGTGCTCTATAGCGTCGTTTTGAGGGTAGGAGTTGAAACAGCTTATGTCCAGGATGCGAGGGATCTGCAAATATTTTCACAGCCCTCTTGTGTGTTTATACGTGTGTGTGTGTGTGTGTGTGTGTGTGTGTGTGTGTGTGTGTGTGTAAAAGAATAAGCTGTTTGAGTATACTACTCAGTGCAAAAACTATGGTGCAGGAAACAACCTAGACCAGTGGTTCTCAACCTTTATAGTGCTGCGACCCCTTTAATACAATTCCCCACGATGTGGCGTCCCCCAACCATAAAATTATTTTCATTTTGAATTTATCGCGCCTGAAGCCGTATTGGCTAGCGATCTGAACTGCTTGCGATTGCCTTGAGGACGGAGGCATTAAAGCGGAGACTCCTCCCCTATTAAGTTTATGGCACCTGAAGCCAGATTAGGCTAGCGATTGGGAATGATTGCAGCTGGCTTGAGAGGGAGACATCAGAGCAAAGATTTCTCTCTCTTTTAATTGATCACGCCTGAAGCCGAATTCGGCTAGCGATTTGAAGAGCCTGCAGCTGGCTTGTGGAGTCAACCATTGGAGCGCGATTCTTCGACTCGCAAGTATACTTCCCATATTTCCGATGGTCTTAGGCGACCCCTGGCAAATCGTCATTCGACCCCCAACGGGGTCCCGACCCACAGGTTGAGAACCGCTGACCTAGACAGACTAAGATAGACAACCTAGTCTACTTTCAGCTTGAACACACCCAATGGATAGAGACTACCACCTGAGAAGCTTTTAGTAACATCCAAGTGGTGTCACCTCCTTCTGCATATGTCCTTTTAGGTGTTTGAAGACCGTGACCATGTTCTTCCTTAGTCTTCTCAAGGTTAAACATTCCCAATTATCCTTAGAGAAGTTGGTTTCTAGTCCTCTGATGAACCAAACTGTTCACAGCACATCCTCAAGAGCAGAGGTCTCCAACCTTGGCAACTTTAATCCTGGAGGACTTCAACTCCCAGAATTACCCAGCCAGCAAAGCTGGCTGGGGAATTCTGGGAGTTGAAGTCCTCCAGGATTAAAGTTGCCAAAGTTGGAGACCCTCACTCCAGAGAACATTCAGAAATTATTTATTCGCTTGCTAACATAAACAAACTTTGGAAGAAAGTATATTGCAGCATCCAGATGAAAGGCAAAGACCCTAGAAATTGTTTTAACTGCTTTGTAGGGATGTTAGTCATAAAATACTCTTGGTAGCTGGTTGCTTTTTGGTTGCCATTGTTGTTGCTGTTTGTTTGTTTAAATAATGGCACCAGCTATGCAAACAGGGGAAAGTGCTGGCAAATCAGAAAGGAAATGTGAATTGCAGAGTCGAACCTGAACAAACATGGACTTCGGCTGTAACTCCAGAAGTCAAGTTGTTCCATTGATTAGACCAAACTTTTATTGCCTTTTTGATGAAGTGATTAAATTAATGGATCAGGAAAAAAGTGGTGGATATAATTTCCTTGGTCTTCAGTATAAAGTAATGGCTGTTTGGCATTCTAGAGATGCTGAAATACCTACCTCTTTTTTTCAAACGGATGATTTTGAAAACATTTTTCAAAAACTGCCTTCATCGCCTATGAAGTACTTCAGCCAAGGCACTTTCATTTACATTTTATTGGCCTCAGATCACTTCACAACTGGTATCCTTTGTGAATATGAAGGACACAAACTGGCACAAAAAACATACTTCTGAATTTAAAAGAGAAGTTCTTCTTGCAAAGTAAGAAGTTATGTATGCAAAGGACATTGGCTTGAAAACACAAGCTACTCCAGCTTACTCAGAGGTAGGCCTAGTCATGTTTAATGAAACCTACTCCTAGGAAAACATGAAGTTAATCTAGCTCTCTAAAGATAGACATGTCATATTTCTGCACCAGGAAGAGTCTAGATATGATGGTTAAAAGGAATTCATTTCCTTACCTTTTCACTCCATGCCCAAAGACCAGCTCCAAGAAAGGCAACACCAGCTAACTATAAAAAAAAAGAAAAGGAAAAAAGAAAAACATGGATATTGTTTTGTGCAACCGATACAAAACAGTCAGCAAACACCAGAGACAGAAGGGTCAGCAAATTCATGTGTAAAAGCTTCTCCATGTGATTTCCCTGTAAATGTGTTGGGTCTATGATGCATGGCAAAAAAAGAACATGCCTTAGCAAATTTGCACCAACAAGATCCACACTGGATGTGAGTTGTCTAATAGAGAGATAATGCAATCATTGTACGCTGGATAACTTGGCTCAAACCTTTCCATTTCCAACAGTAGTGACAAATAACCAATATCCATACTGGGCGTTAAAAGGAAAAGGATGGAAATAAAACTCACCATATTATAAAGATTATACAAAGCTAGGGTGTGGAATATTCTGGTCAAGCTCAGAAAGGCTACTCAGCTGTATAGAAGCAAGAGAAATGAAGCAAGAGAAATGAAACCAGAGAAGAGAAGCAAGAAAAGCGAGTAGTAGGGCTGTATTAATATTATCCTTCTCATCTTTCCTATTACCTTCTCCTATTAGTATCTTACGGTATATAATAATAATAACAGAGTTGGAAGGGACCTTGGAGGCCTTCTAGTCCAACCCCCTGCCCAGGCAGGAAACCCTACACCACTTCAGACAAACGGTTATCCAATCTCTTCTTTAAAACTTCCAGTGTTGGAGGATTCACAACTTCTGCAGCCAAGTTGTTCCACTTATTAATTGTTCTAACTGTCAGGAAATTTCTCCTTGGTTCTAAGTTGCATCTCTCCTTGATTAGTTTCCACCCTTTGCTTCTTGTCCTGCCTTCAGGTGCTTTGGAGAATAGCTTGACTCCCTCTTTTTTGAGGCAGCCCCTGAGATATTGGAAGACTGCTATCATGTTTCCCCTAGTCCTTCTTTTCATTAAACTAGATATACCGAGTTCCTGCAACCGTTCTTCATATGTTTTAGCCTCCAGTCCCCTAATCATCTTTGTTGCTATTCTCTGCACTCTTTCTAGAGTCTCCACATCTTTTTTATATCGTGACATTTTATCATTTTGTTGCTTGTGTGTACACTAGGAGCTTCTGCACTGGAGGCAAATTCCTTGTGTCCCAATCACACTTGGCCAATAAAAAATATTCTAATTCTACCCAAAGGAGAGTGAAGCTTGCTAATTGGAAATATGTGGGAAGGAAGGAAGATTGGCCAGGTTTCTTGCACCGAGTGGGAGTCCTGAAAGGAAATGGTGACATTAAAAAAAAAAAGAAACATCGGATTAGCTAAAAAAAAAAATGAAGGAGAAGAAGAACTCCATCTGGTAGTTGAAGGCACAGGAAGAGAGGAAAGTCTCCAGGATGAGATAACAGATCGTACCAAGTCAAGTCTTCTGCTATCTTTTTTTAACAGAGGCCATTCTCAACTTTCCAAAGGCCAGGGAGACAGCTGAGCTAGCAAGTTAACATGGCCTTCCCGAGCCCCCTTATTTGCTGACTCCACAAGACTATTGGGAAAGAAAAACTCTCCAAATAAGTTATCAGCATGGCTTGTCCAAGCCTGCATCTGGTCACTGCAATGCAGGCAGAAGGCTTAATCTTCAGCTACAATTCTCTTGAGCAGTAGTTCTCAACCTTCATAGTGCTGCGACCCCTTTAATACAATTCCCCACGATGTGGCGACCCCAACCGTAAAATTATTTTTTTTTTAGGCAGCGATCTCAGCGTGCCTCAGCAGCCGCAGAAGGGGGGGGGAAGCGGCAAACTGTTTTTTTGAATTTATCGCGCCTGAAGCCGTATTGGCTAGCGATCTGAATTGCTTGCGATTGCCTTGAGGACGGAGGCATTAAAGCGGAGACTCCTCCCCTATTAAGTTTATCGCGCCTGAAGCCAGATTAGGCTAGCGATTGGGAGTGATTGCAGCTGGCTTGAGAGGGAGACATCAGAGCAAAGATTTCTCTCTTTTTTAATTCATCGCGCCTGAAGCCGAATTCGCGATTCTTCGACTCACAAGTATACGTCCCATATTTCCGATGGTCTTAGGCGACCCCTGGCAAATCGTCATTCGACCCCCAATGGGGTCGCGACCCACAGGTTGAGAACCGCTGCTCTGGAGCAATAAAATGAGGGGAAAGACAAGACAGAAGTCTAGGATTGTGCTGAAACAGTTGAAAGCATTCGGATACCATCTCAACATTCCCAAAGTCTTTTGAGACCCAAGGAACTCTTTCAACTTCAAAAAAAAAAAATCCTTGTGGGGGAAAAAAACTCTTCCAAGCTAAGAACATTTCTGGAAGGGTCGGAACACTTCATGCATGATGAAGCAACTGATTCAAGCTTGAATATTACAAGGTCAACACGTCATGGCAATCCCAACGGATGACTTCTTTTGTCCTTTCTCCTGTAATCACTTTTTTTTTGAAGGATAACGGAAGTAGGGGACATATTAATCCACAATATGAAGAGAGAACTTTGAGTAATTGGTGGCAAAATTGTGTGGACCAGTCAAAGAACTAATCTATATTTTTACCAATAAAAATAAAAATACATCCTTTGATTCCAAAATCTATTTGTTGAGGAGTGTGTTAAATTGGACCATTCTACCTCACATCCTTGTTTTCTGTAGATGAGATTTTTCTTATCTATTCCCCATATAAAAGGAATAAATATGAGTCTACGGAAGAGAAAACAGCAAATCGGGGGAGGGGGAAGAGGAATGCAGACAGATGATAGGTAAATAGGTAGGTAGGTGAGTAGGCAGGTAGACAGACAGCCATACAGAAAGAGAAACAGACAGACAGACAGATGTACTTTCAGATAGGACTGGGAACTCTTGCATTAGAACCAATTTCCCCTGCTCAACAGAGTAGACACTGAGATGCGATACGTCTTTTATTTTTCCATCACGCTGGTACATGTTCCACCCCCTGTCTGTTCAAAGGAAGTTTATTTTGAGCTCAAAACAATCAGCACAGCTGGGCACCATTTCTGCTAATTCACTGTTGCATAAAGTCAGAGAGGAAAACAGAATTTTCATGCAAAAAAATATTGAAGAGTAATTTGAGAGAGAGAGAAATATTCAGAGTTGGAGCTAAGATTAGGGAAATTTGAGGTCAAATAGAGTATTAAAATGATAAATCATTATTGTGGCTATTTTGGAATCAAAAACGCTCCAGAGAAAGACTTTCATAAATTAAATGTCAGGTTTTTGATAGAAAACAACCAAGGAAAGAAGCAATCTAGAACTAAGAAGATATTTCCTAATGGTGAGAGCAATTGGTTGATGATCTCTGGAGGGCACGGGACAGGGGTTGTTCCTCTGTTCTTGTCCTGTTGGATCTGTCAGTGGCGTTCGATACCATCGACCATGGTATCTTGCTGCGACGGTTGGAGGGTTTGGGGGTGGGGGGCACCGTTTTTCGGTGGTTCTCCTCCTACCTCTCCGACCGTTCGCAGACGGTGTTGACAGGGGGGCAGAGGTCAACCGCTAGGCAACTCACTTGTGGGGTGCCGCAGGGGTCGATCCTCTCGCCTCTCCTATTCAACATCTATATGAAGCCGCTGGGGGAGATCATCCGTGGTTTCGGGGTGAGTTGTCATCTGTACGCTGACGATACTCAGCTGTACATTTCCACCCCGAACCACCCCAACGAAGCCGTTGATGTGATGACTCGGTGCCTTGAGGCCATTCGGGTCTGGATGGGGACGAACAGACTCTGACTCAACCCATCCAAGACGGAGTGGCTGTGGATACCAGCGTCCCGGCACAGTCAGCTAATTCCATCGCTGACTGTGGGGGGCGAATCGTTGGCCTCCAGGGAATCGGTGTGCAATTTAGGCGTTCTCCTGGATGCACGGCTGTCTTTAGAAGATCATTTGATGGCCGTCGCCAGGAGAGCTTTTTATCAGGTACGCCTGATTCGCCAATTGCGCCCTTTCCTGGATTGGGACTCGCTATGCACTGTCACTCATGCCCTCGTTACTTCCCGTCTGGATTACTGCAATGCTCTCTACATGGGGCTCCCCTTGAAGAGCACCAGGAGGCTCCAACTGGTACAGAATGCGGCCGCGCGGGGGATTGAGGGAGCGCCTCGTAGCTCCCATGTAACATCTCTCCTGCACAGACTGCACTGGTTACCGGTGGTCTTCCGGGTGTGATTCAAGGTTTTGGTCATCACCTTTAAAGCTCCATGGCATCGAACCGGGATATCTACGGGACCACCTGCTGCCGCCAGTTACCTCCCATCGACCAGTGCGCTCCCACAGGGAGGGCCTCCTTAGGGTGCCATCAGCCAACCAATGTCGGCTGGTGGCCCCCAGGGAAAGAGTGTTCTCTGTGGGGGCTCCGACCCTGTGGAATGATCTACCTGTGGGACTACGTCTTCTCCCTGATCTTCGGACCTTTAAGCGCGAGCTCAAAACCTTCTTCTTTCACCAAGCAGGGCTGGCCTAATGATAAATTTTTAATTTGAGGGTTTTTAGTGAGGTTTTTAAGGGGCTTAATTTATTTAGTAACTTTTACTCAGTAATTTTAATATTCAGCTTATTGAATTAGATTTTTAATTGAATATTGTATTTTAAATTTTTTCTGATATTTATGTTTTATTCATGCTGTACACTGCCTTGAGTCCTCGGAGAAGGGCGGTATAAAAATATGAAAAATAAATAAGTAAATAAATAAATAAATCAACTAATGCAGTAGCTTGCCTTCAGAAGTTGTAGGTGCTCCTTCAATGAAGGCTTTCAAGAAGAGATTGCAGGATAGCCATTCGTTTAGAATCAGATCTCTTGCTTGACCAGGGGGTTGGACTAGAAGACCTCCAAGGTCCCTTCCAACTCTATTATTTTATGTAATATGTTCTAAGCATGACAAAATGACCCTTAAAAGCCATTTCGCTGCTTTGCCAGATTTCTTACTTGCTGTGCATTTCCCAGTTTGGAGCAAGCATGTCTAGATATGGAACCAATTTTTATTTAGCTCTGAAGAGTAACTTAGTTTATATGACATTTATTTATTTTGCATTTATATCCCGCCCTTCTCCGAAGACTCAGGGCGGCTTACACTATGTTAAGCAATAGTCTTCATTCTATTTGTATATTATATACAAAGTCAACTTTATTGCCCCCAACAATCTGGGTCCTCATTTTACCTATCTTATAAAGGATGGAAGGCTGAGTCAACATGATCCAAATCACCCCTAACCTGTTTGAGGAACATCGTTTCTACCTTCCTTAAGGAGGGATAACCTCGTCTTCTTCTGTCATCAACTCCTTTTGTGCATCTTGTACAAAATGCTATCAGATTACTAAGACTTCAAACGGTCCGAATTTCAGACCTTTTATTTTCCATTTTTCTCCTGTCAACATGCAGATTAGTCAGGAGATCATGAACGTGAGGAAGAGAGAGGAAAAAATGGGATTCTAATTAGGTGCAGTTTCCAAACAAGGAAATCAAATTTTCTATTTACTACCAAGCGAGAAATGTGACGGAGAGGATACCATAAGTTCTGGCTTATTTTTTTAGTCTAATTATAGTATCTCATAAACTGAAAGGATCCCTTCTCAAGATCCAGCTGGCAAAGGACCAGAATGCATTCAATGTTTCTGCTTCAACAAATGAACATGGCTGCCTGTTTTACTGCTAACAGATGTTTCTTGAGAGTACATGCATAATCGTTTGGTTTTGCTTTGCCTGTGAAGATACAACATTCTTCCTATTCTGCACCTAGAATCCTGCATCCAGTTTTGGTCACCACACTATAAAAAAGATGCTGACACTTTGGAAAAAATGCAGAGAAGAGCAACAAAAATGATTAGGGGCCTGGAGGCTAAAACATACAAAGAATGGTTGCAGGAACTGGGTATGTCTAGTCTAATGAAAAAGTCATGTGAAGTATGAGTACAGCTTTATAAATACTTAGTAGGGCCACAACTGGAATACTGCATCCAGTTTTCTGGTAGGTCATAACTTCAAACAGTCAATAAGTGGCTGGTTGTGTTTTACAATGGAGAAAAACAAGGTTTTTACACATGGGCAAGAAAAACCAAAGGTACAAGTACAGATTACTCAAAAACAGTAATTGTGAGATTGACCTCGGAGTCCTAGTGAACGATCATTGAAACATGAGCCACCCTTGTGCGGAGGCAGCCAAAATAGCTAATACAAGTCCTTGTGTCAGCCTCCATTCCAATTCTCACATCCTTTTATATTCTTTATATTCAGTAATTAGATTGCATGGGCTTTTTATGTGTAATGTAAATAGCTCATGGATTCAGTTTAAGTAGAGAGGGCCCTTTAAGAGTGTCGTCTGACATGAGATAAAGGGGAGGGGAGATTGATGCTTTGAATTCAACAGGAATGTTAGAGCGCAGACTTTCAACGGACATTGCATTCCTGAGATGATTTACAGCCAGAGACCTGCGGAAGAAGATTACCACGGGAGGCCGAGAAGGAGCTGGCATTGGACCAGACCTGCTGACCTCTTGGGGAGGGGAGGGACTAACGAAGGGATATGGAATGTTAGCCATATTTTGTCTCAGATTCAACTTTATACTGCTGCAGTCCAGATGTATCTAGTAAAAGTACTTTTCTTTATTTGCAAATGAAGTCAAGGTGTATTCTTTCCTAAATATAATCAGAGGCAGCCTGACATCTTGGTTGTATAATCAGAGGCACAGAATCAAAATCACGTGCAGTATTAGTACCACTTTATAAAGCCTTAGTAAGACCACACCTGAGATACTGCATCCAGTTTTGGTCACCACATTACAAAAGAGATGTTGAGACTTTGGAAAAAGTGGAAAGAAGAGCAACTAAGATTATTAAAGGTCTGAAGATAAAAACTTAGGAAGAACGGTTGCAGGAATTGGGTATGGCTAGTCTAGAGAAAAGAAGGACTGGGGGGACATGATAGCAGTCTTCCAATATTTGAAGGGCTGACAAAAGAAGAGGGGGTCCATCTATTCTCCAAAGCACCCGGAAGGCAGGACAAGAAGCAACTGATGGAAAATGATCCAAGGAGCGATTCAACCTAGAAATGAGAATTTTTTTGACAGTGAGAATAGTCAACCACTGGAACAGCTTGCCTTCAGAAGTTGTGGGTACTCCATCATTGGAGGCTGCAGAGCTACTTGTCAGAAATGGTATAAGGTCTCCCGCTTGAACACGGTCTAGAAGACTAGAAGGCCTCCAAGGTCCCTTTGAACTCTGCTATTCTGCATCTCGTTCTGTCCTGAAGTCTCAGAAATGTTTTCAGGAGGACCTTCCAGATTATTGAACAGCAGAAAAAGGTTCATTGCTGAATCAAACCCACAGCCACTCAGAGGTATGTGATTCATATGTGGACAATGCTGCATGCCTCAGTCAATTTTGAGGATAGCAATTTTTTGAAAGGATGGGAGTAACCCTTCCCTATGGGGCTCTGTTCCAATAGTGCACCTTGGTCTAGGAGTTTTTGATGTTTCGGTAAGGAACATGAAAATAACGAATTTCTCCACTTCTCCTTTCATGCAGCTCATTGATGCAAATCATTGATGCAAACCTAGTTACAGAGGGACAGGAAAACCTGCTTCTGTCTCCCATTACAATAGATCTTACATTTGATCAGATTCTTGGCTCACCTAGAGTACTTACGGGACCGCCTGCTGTTACCTTATGCCTCCCACCGACCCGTACGCTCACACAGAGAGGGTCTTCTCAGGCTGCCGTCCGCCAAGCAATGTCAGCTGCCGGCCCCCAGGGGAAGGGCCTTCTCTGTTGGAGCACCTACCCTCTGGAACGAACTTCCCCCTGGTTTGCGTCAATTACCTGACCTTCGGACCTTTCGCCGTGAATTGAAAACGCATTTGTTTATCCAAGCGGGATTGGCTTAATTCTTAATTTTTAAATTTTTTGAATTTTAATAGTTTTAATTGGGGTATTTTAACCATGGGTCAAATTTGACGGTTTTAAATCTCTCGGCCACTAATATATGTTATTTTAATTGTTGTTTTAATCTGTATATTGTATTTTTTAAATCTGGCTGTACACCGCCCTGAGTCCTTCAGGAGAAGGGTGGTATAAAAATCTAAATAATAAATAAATAATAAATAAATAATAGAGTGACAGCAACTGGTTCTCAAAAGTCTTTCTGATCAGCTGCTGTCCAGTTATTAAAGTAGGAGAGATCATCCACAAGTATAAGGCTGCACTTCCCACCAGTGAAGAAGCAAAGCAAGAGGCGCGGAAGCTGCCGGTGGGCGGGTGGGTGGCAGGCCCCGCTGCGGTGCTTTACCTTGGGCCTGGGTGGCGGCGCTTACCCAGGCAGGCCAGTGCGGGTAGCACTTCATCTTGGCAAAGACAAAGGCAGACTGCACTGGCTGCCTGTGGCCTTCCGGGTGCGCTTCAAGGTTTTGGTAACCATCTTCAAAGCGCTCCATGGCTTGGGGCCGGGCTAATTACGGGACCGTCTACTGCCACCGATTGCCTCCCACCGACCCATACACTCTCACAGAGAGAGACTCCTCAGGGTGCCGTCCACTAGGCAGTGCCCACTGGCGACACCCAGGGGAAGGGCCTTCTCTGTGGGGACTCCCACCCTCTGGAATGAACTTCCCCCAGGACTCCGCCAACTTCCTGACCTTCGAACCTTCCGCCGCGAGCTTAAAACACATCTATTTATCTGTGCAGGACTGGCCTAGAATTTTAATTTTAAATTTAATTTTAATGGGGTTTTTACCATTTTAATTGTAATTTTAAATTTTGGCCTATTTAAATAAGTTTTTTAATTTAGTGTTTTATCTTGTATTAGATTTGTATTTTTATCGGGCTGTAAACCGCCCTAAGACTTTCGGGAGATAGGGTGGTATAAAAATTTGATTAAATAAATAAGTAAATAAATAAGACCAGGTGGCTGCACTTGTAGTCGTGTGGCCGGGCGGAGTGGGACATGGGGTGGGTGGAGAGGCTGATGCAGCCCCCGCCAAGGACACCCTGGCCGAGCGATCACTGCGCCTCCCCAGCGTTGCCCACCACCTCCGTGCGCTGCGCTTGGAAGGGGCCACTCTCCCTCCCTGCCTGGCTGCAGATGTTCACCTGCCCTCCCAGAGCATCGCTGCACCACCGCCGTTCACTTTCCTCCGTCTTCTGCCACAAAACGAAAGCAAACAGCAGTGGCAGTGCTCCGGAAGGACAGGTGGATATCTGCAGCCAGGCGGGGAGGGAGGGCGGCGCCTTCCAAGGGCAGCACATGGAGGTGGCAAACAAGGCTGGGGAGGCATGGCAATCACTCAGCCAGGGCAGCCTTGCCCTTCGCTTTCTTCCTTCTCCCACCATGAAACGAAAGCAAGGGATGGCAGCAGTGCTTCGGGAGGGCACCGCATGTGCAGCACCGTCCAGGACATCAGGTTGCCCTCCTGGAGCACCGCCACAGTGGTGGCGCCCCTCTCAGCCCCAGAGCAGCAGCTGCATCTCCACCAAGGGCCACCCGCCGCCAGCCTTACCAATGTGCTGGCTCTGTTGGGATGATGGGCATGCTGAAAACACTGGCAAAGTATCTAGAAGGTAAGGCTGATGCTGATGGGGGACAGGGGAAGGGAGACCTGCCACGCTCAGCTCCTCGGAGGGACATGTTGAGGCTCGCTCGCCTTTTGGGTCTGGCACGCTCAGCTTCCGTATGGCCTTTAGGTGACTGCCACCCACCTGCCCTCCCAGAGCACTTTCTTCCTTCTCCCACAGCAGCCTCTGCTCAGACCAGGTGTGTGTGTGTGTGTGTGTGTGTGAGAGAGAGAGAGAGAGAGAGAGAGAGAGGAAAGAAAGAAAGAAAGAAAGAAAGAAAGAAAGAAAGAAAGAAAGAAAGAAAGAAAGAAAGAAAGAAAGAAAGAAAGAAAGAGGAAGGGACAAAGAGACAGAAGAAAGAAAGAAAGAAAGAAAGAAAGAAAGAAAGAAAGAAAGAAAGAAAGAAAGAAAGAAAGAAAGAAAGAAAGAAAGAAAGAAAGGAAGGAAGAAAGAAAGACGTGAGTGATGTCATGTTGGCCACACCCACCCAGTCACATGACTGCCAAGCCAAGCCACACCCACAGAACCTGTGGCGAAATTTTTTAGATTTCACCCCTGCTTGAGGACCCCTCAGAAGCGGAGCAGGTTCAACAGAATGCAACAGCAAACACTCAAAAATAAAAATTATCAAGCAATATGAAGAGGTCTGCAATGTATGACAAGAGTTTCACTAATATCAAAGAAATAGTGGAATAGAATAATTAATGAAAGGATGCAAAAAGAGGGATAGAATGAAATGTGAATGGTAAAAATTAAATTATTTTATTTTAAATAATTGAATTGAATTGTTAAATTATCCCATGGCGAGCTGGCCTGCAATGAGTTGGCCATGGTGACTTGTCCCATGGTGAGTTGGCCATGGCAAGTTCTGGTGTCCTCAGTGCTATTGATGACACACATAGAAGAGACTTCAGTTCAGTCTGAAACCCGAGATCTGAAGTGTCTCTTATTGCACAGACAAAGATTAAACTGTATCCTTCTGAAAATCAAAGAACAATGCCATAACCCTTTGAACTCTCTCTACGGAAATCAAGTCGCTATTCAGAAAGGCCAGACTGCTGCACTTGGGAGACAGGAAGCAACTGTCGATCTGCATGCTCATAAAAGTGGAAGGAAGCTGGGATTGCTCAAACAGGCGGATGAAGGGACGGGATCCAAATCCAATGGTCGCAACTTCTCCTTTCCGCTTAGATGTTAAACAAGTCTTGTAAAGTACCGAGGGAACAAGATCCATCCTTCAGTTGGTGCACTGAATATGCATAGAAAAACAGTAGACTGGAATTCCTTTAGAGATGCGGTTTTAACAATATATTTTGGATACATTATGTGAGGATTTCAGCTCTTCGGAAAAGCCTCCAATGCCAAGAAAGTAAAAGTAAGAAAGAAGATCAGATGTAGAAGATGACTAGGGTGAGCCTGAAGGATGGAGGGGTCAAATGCATCATCAGTCTTGAATCTCTTCGTGCACACAAGAGATCTAAGTCCAGCCCACCTCGAATTCCGTTGACTCTTGTCTACCACATATTTGCCTTGAGCGTTAGTAATTCAGATTCTTGTACAGAGTTTAAGTTAGCAATAAACTTATATATTCATTTGAACTGCTTGGACTCCTGATTTCCTGTGCCTGACATGATGAACTATCAAGGTGGGAGCTACATAGATCTCAGGGGGAACTTTATTTCAGAGGGTAAAGAATTAGACAGTTCAAATTATTTATTTATTATTATTATTTCAACTTTTATACCGCCCTTCTCCCGAAGGACTCTGGGCAGTTTACAGCCAAGTAAAAGCAATGATACAAAAGTTAAGAGCAATTTTAAAAAACTAATTTTAAATTGGCCGAAATGTAAAAATTTCCTAAAACCCATTAAAAAACTAATTAAAACTATTAAAAACTATTAGGCCAGTCCTGCTCGATGAAATAAAAGAGTCTTCAGCTCACGCCGGAAGGCTCAGAGGTCAGAGAGTTGGTGCAACGTTGGAGGTAGTTCGTTCCAGAGGGCTGGGGACCCCACAGAGAAGGCCCTCCCCCTGGGGGTGGCCAGCCGACATTGTCTGGCCGACGGCACCCTGAGAGACCCTCTCTATGGGAGCACACTGGTTGATGAGAGGCCACCGGTGGCAGCAGGCGGTCCCGTAAGTAGCCCGGTCCTGAGCCAAAGTCTTTGTTATGGCATTGTTCTTTGTTCTTTAATTTGCAGAAGGATACAGTTTAATCTGTAAAATTGCCGTGATGATGAATATGCTTTGGGAAGACCTGAAGGGACAGTTCACCTTGGAGATCTACCTGTGTGATTGCTAAGAGTTAATACTGACTTGATGGCACTTGAATAATTCAATCAATCAATCCAATATTTTCTCCCAGCTGGAAACCTGCAGCCTCTATCCTTAAGGATCATAATTCAAAACAAATAAAGGCACAGTTTTCAGCAAACTGTCCTTCACCGAGCATTGGAGGCTCCTGATCTGCTGGATTCCAATTTTGCCAGTCAACAAAACAAATTAGCGAAAGTCAGGAAAGTCAGGAAAGAAGCTAGCATGACCCTGGTGTAGAAACACAATTTAATGAACCCAGGGTTCTTACAGTATAACGCTTCAGAGGTGATTCCCAAAAATGCCTTTGGGGCATGCTCAAACTTAACACCTGTCCGCAACTCTTCTAAACAGCTTTATCTTTCCTTGGAAACTGCATGTTTCTCTTTGTCCTTGGCAGCTGTTGTGCAATCCTAAAAAAGCTAAGGTTGCCCAAGGTTAGCCAAGAAAATGTGCCATAAAACAAAAAACTAAGACTGTCATAAAAGATCTCCTTTTGATGGATGACCAGGATGGCCTAATTCTGCTCCCAGGAATGTCAGATCTGGATTATATCAGCAAAGTTCTTCCGGGGCGATGACCATCTGGATGGAACGCCGTATTGAAAGCTATGTCACACAGAGCTTCTGGTCCTCTCCTTCCTCCCTTTGCACTTTACAATGGAACTGTGGGCTTTCTAAACTGCTTTTAAATCTATTTTAGGGCACCGGCTAGCAGCTGTGAATTTCCTGTCTGAAAATGAGAACCTTTTGCTGCTGATTTTCAACGATGCTGCTGCTGAAATTCGAATTTACAGATGCAGGAGGCCGCCAGAAACAAAAAGACATCTCGTCTGAGAAGGTTGCCCATCTTTTAAGCAAACCGTTCCCGTTTCAGGGAGTCCTCAACTTACGACCACAATCGGGAGCCCAAAAAATCCATTCTTAAACAAGGCAGCTGTTCAGTTTAGTTAGTTTAGTTTAGTTTTATTAGATTTTTATACCGCCCTTCTCCCGAAGGACTCAGGGCGGTGTACAGCCAAAAGATAAAACCACACAATATACACATTAAAACAAAAACTTAAAAACAAGCATATACATTAATGGCTAAAATTTAAAACAATCAATTTAAAACCCTAAAATTCATAAATAACCCCAATTAAAATGAAATAAAACTTTTAAGCCAGTCCCACTTGAATGAATAGATGCGTTTTCAGCTCACGGCGAAAGGTCCGAAGATCAGGCAATTGGCGTAAACCAGGGGGAAGTTCGTTCCAAAGAGTAGGAGCTCCAACAGAGAAGGCCCTACCCCTGGGGGCCGCCAGCCGACACTGTTTGGCGGACGGCACCCTGAGAAGACCCTCTCTGTGTGAGCGTACGGGTCAGTGGGAGGCATAAGGTAACAGCAGGCTGTCCCGTAAGTACCCGGGTCCTAAGCCATGGAGCGCTTTAAAGGTGGTAACCAAAATCTTAAAGCGCACCCGAAAGGCCACAGGAAGCCAGTGCAGGCTGCGCAGGAGCGGTGTTACATGGGAGCAACGTGAGGCTCCCACTATTACCCGCGCAGCTGCATTCTGAACTAGCTGCAGCCTCCGGGTGCACTTCAAGGGCAGCCCCACGTAGAGAGCATTGCAATAATCCAAACGAGAAGTGACCAGAGCATGAGTGACCGTGCATAAGGCATCCCGGAATTTTGCCCCATTTTATGACCTTTTTGCAGCCGTCGTTAAGTGAAACTGGGCGGCTGTTAAGCCAACCTGGCTTCCCACATCGACTCTGCTTGTCGGAAGCCGTCTAGAAAGGGTTACAAATGGCGATCACGTAGAGACAATGCAACTGTCGTAAGTACCTGCCAGTTGCCAAAGCTTGACCACATGACCATGGGGATGTTGCAAGAGTCGTCGGTGTGAAAATGATCAAAAGTCACTTTTTTCAGTGCTATTGTAACTTCAAACAGTCACTAAACAAACGGTTGTAAGTTAAGGAACTACTTGTGTGCTTTCCTAGGGCTATTGACCTTTAACTGCATAGGTCTATTACCCTGTTTCCCATAAAATAAGACATCCCCTGATAATAAGCCCAACAGCATGCACTAAAATAAGCCTTCCCTGAAAATATTTAAACACACGCGCAGCCAGTCCCCGCCATTTCCTCTGGTTTCCTACACAGTTTCCTACACGGCCTCTGTGGCTCAGACTGCTAATGCAGCCTGTTATTAACAGCAGCTGCTTGCAATTACTGCAGGTTCTAGTCCCACCAGGCCCAAGGTTGACTCAGCCTTCCATCCTTTATAAGGTAGGTAAAATGAGGACCCAGATTGTTGGGGGCAATAAGTTGACTTTGTATATAAATATACAAATAGAATGAAGACTATTGCTAACATAGTGTAAGCCGCCCTGAGTCTTTGGAGAAGGGCGGGATATAAATGTGAATAAAAAAAAAACGCACCCCAAAATAATAAGACCTCCCTGAAAATAAGACCAAGCGCTTATTTTGGGGTTCAAAAAATATAAGTCAGGGTCTTATTTTCGGGGAAACACGGTACTTAAGAAAAAGATCTCTCCATTAACAGTCATATTCCTATATTCTGGCTAATAATCTGAATCAAAATGACAATAAAGTTATTCTACATTCTATTCTAATGTAGAATGACAAGCCTTTTCATGGTTTACGGCCATCTTTGCCATTAATTACATTTAGCAAAATATTATTACCGTATATACTCGAATATAAGCCGATCCGAGTATAAGCCGAGGTCCCCAATTTTACCCCAAAAACTGGGGTAAACTGGGGACTCGAGTATAAGCCGAGGGTGGGAAATGAGGCACCTACCGGTTGGGGAAACCCTCCCTCCCTCAGCTTAGAAGGCTAGCGGCTCCCCCGCCCCGCCCTCTCACTGCACCGGCAGGGCTTCCCCGCGCCGTCCGGTAAAATGTGAAAAAAAGAAGAAGAAAAAAACTCTAGTATAAGCCGTATATACTCGAGGATAAGCCGAGGGGCTTAAAAAAAAACAAAAACTCGAGTCTAAGCCGTATAAACCCGAGTATAAGCCGAGGGGACGTTTTTCAGCACAAAAAACGTGCTGAAAAACTCGGCTTATACTCGAGTATATACGGTAATTAGAATCTATGGCTAACATCTCCAAAACACTACTATCTTCTTAACTGCATCTCAGGAAATTATTTCGATGTACCCAAGAGAGCTGTTGCTAAATATCATATTTCTGCAACTACCTTAAAAAAGAAGAAAAATTCAATGCAATCTGTAAAGCTCTTGTATTCATGAGCTAGGACCGTGGCACAGGTTATTTTTTGGCTGAGTGCATCTGTTTCTGTGCCCGCAGAATGACAGCAATAATAATACGATTTCAGAACAATGTTCTTGCAAGTTCAGGTATTTATCATGCAACCATAGTAACCTGGTTGGCCAACCTCAGATGATTTCAAAAAAGCTAAACTGAGTCATGGAAATACCAGAGTTGTAGGCAAGACTGGAATTTTTTTAAATAAAAATATCAATTGAATGAATCACTTGGGATCAAGTTCAACTTTAAAAAGTTGTTAATGTTTAACACGCCACAATAAGATTGAAATTCCTTACTACAAAAACTAAGCACAAGATCCTATTTGCTTATTTCTTTACTAGGAACAAGCTATAAAAAAAAGAAATACCCAGGGCCAAAATATACTGGAAATCATAAGTTGTAATGGTGAAGCATCTGAACAGGAGCTTCAGATGGTTGACCTTGCCTGGTCCCAGAACTAAAGAAAAGTCAGAGATGGTTCATACTTAGATGAGACACCAACTAGGAAATTCCAGGGCTGGAAGTCAGATTGAGAAGGGTTGTTTTTTTTCCTTGAAAACATTTCGCTTCTCGTCCAAGAAGCTTCTTCAGTTCAGAGCTTCCTGTGGATGATCTCACAAGAAGGCAAAGTCAACCATGGCTGAGAAAATGAAATTAGCATCTTCATGAAATCATAAGGAAGCAGGCTCAGTTTAGTTGAGTCTTTACTTTCTCAGTGGCCGAGGTCAAACAGACACACAAACACAGGCACACAGACATGGGACTTACCCAGAAGATGATGTTGTAGCTGAAGAGGAGATATTTATACCAACAGCTGATTTCAGCAGAAGGATATCGGTAGTAGTGCATCTTTTAGAGGGCAGCAACTGTGCAGAACCGGGGAGAGAGAATTGCTGGTTAGCAAGAGAGAAGTTATTGGATTCGGCTAATGTAGCTATCCAAATAAGACGGTGTGATGGTGGCCTAGTGGTGAAGACCCTCGCCTCCCACTCAGAAGGTTGAGAGTTTAATCCTAGGTAGCAGCAGATATTTCTCTCCTAGGCGCAAATAAAAAAAAATCTGCTGTGAACTCCAGGTAGGTGTCAGAAAGGGCAGCCGGCCAGTAAATGCTCAGATACATCCAGTCATCTTGACTCTACTCCAGATTAAGGGATTATGGGGTCATAAAACGGAGTTTTATGTAGCTATCCAAAAAGGTTCAAATTAGGAGAACGTGCCCCAAAGAAATCTTCAGAGCATTGAAGCAAATTAAAGCAAATTAAAGCAAATTTCCAAGGAGTCAAATTTATATATGAAGTCTGAATGGTGTCCAAGAGATCTCTTTGCCCTTGTTTTACTTTTTGGGGGGGCGGGGACAGTCTATATTCTCCTTTTGAGAACATTGATTAAAGGTGTCAGAAAGAAAAAAAGAAATAAAAGCTGAAATAGTGAAACGAAAACCTAGAAATAAACATGACTCAGACCTCAGCTGTTAAGCTCTTGTTTTTTAATAACTGTAATTATTCACTAATATAATGAAAATTTATTGTGCAAAACCCAACATTGTGTAC
Source organism: Ahaetulla prasina (assembly GCF_028640845.1). NCBI lineage: Eukaryota > Metazoa > Chordata > Lepidosauria > Squamata > Colubridae > Ahaetulla > Ahaetulla prasina. Next base: position 8,841,143 of record NC_080544.1, on the reverse strand, counting down.
TTTTTCATCTTTTGCCAAGATTGCAACGATTGTTCCCTGCCCTAACGAACCCAAAAAAAAGAAATAAGAATAAATCTTTCAGAATAAAGAAATGACTAGGGTTAAGGGAAGTATGGATTAAAACACTTTTGCTGTTATCTATCCCAAGGTAACAAATCCTGACAAACAAACATGACTGTAAGGTCAGATTTAAGGCAGTCTTCAACTGGGTTTCTCCCTCCAGAATGCAAGGAAACTGAAGACTGAGATTAATGCTTTTGCAAATGTTTCTGATAATTAAGAATTTAATCAAACTTCAGCTGTTAGCATTTCCCCTATTTGCAACCACATCTGCCTCGCTTTCTCATGCCAAATTCCAGATGGAAAGCTGTTGGCACAGCTTTTCTCAAAAAATATCTATGTACTTACTAAAACTCTGATTCCTGGAACCTTTAAGTGGCCAAAACATACCATTGGGCAAAATATTTTGAACCCTGGGACTTAAAATGGGCCAAAAATCCATGTGGAAGTGAAATTTGGCAAATTTTACCCAATATTTCATGACAAACGTGATCATCGTTTATGGCATAATGTATAGAATGTCCTAAAATGTTTTGTGCTGTGATGTTTGACAGTTCAACCTGGGCATTTTTTGAGACAGAAACATCTCTGAATGGAGCCCAGCTTTTCTAGAGAAGGCAGCATATTGTAAGTTCTGTCATTGTTGAAAAACTTGAAGCATCCAATACGGAAATATCTCTGAAACGATGACTCAAGAGGTCACCGGTTGTCTAGTAACGAACTAAAATGTTAGCCAAGTTGAATGGATTACCTTGCAAAATTTCTGCTAGCTTATCTCCCAGTGGCACATTCAGCTGTGGGAAGCTAATAAAGAAATTGTCTGCAATACATACGCAACAGCTTCCAGGCATGGGTGAAAGCTCAGGAATTTTTATGACTTCCTCACTTTTAAGGTTCACCATATTTCCTGCCTGAGTTCCTGTGCATTTTTATTTTAATTAGGATTTGTCATGAATCACATTGCGTGGTGATCTTATTGGGGAACACAGAGTTAATGTCAAGCACAGGAAATCAGGAGTCAAGGCGGTTCAAATGAATGCAGGTTTGTTGCATGCTAAACTGTTGTGCCTCACCCGCCCTTCTCTCTGCAGCCGGGCCCCTCCCATCTCCTGCTATCTCAGCCAGAGACTGATACTGAAGAAGAATGGCCTGGCATGCCTCCAGCCCCCAGCCCTGGCACCATGCCCGGACAGACTGAGCAAACAAACCTCCCTCCTATAGCATGTGAGCATGAAGCCAGCCACGTGCTAAAATTGCCGGCAGCTGAGCAGGAAGACGAAAAGTGGACAGATCCCCGCTTCCGGAGAATGGAGAGGCGACGTCAGCAAAAGGAAAGGAGGGGCAGGCCTGGATAAGTGCTGAGTCATGGAGCCATACCCCATGGCCTATATAAAGGATCTGCTTTTTGGCATTCCTTGAGTCAGGCAAAGTCTCATCTGGTTGCTGAAGTCACACCTTGGATTCCTGCCTGCCCTAAGAACTCTGACAGGAATTTGGCAAAGCTGCAGAGGCTTCGTGGCCACGCTTGATACAGACTTCCCAGACCCGGCCGTCAGAGGAGGAGTGGGACACGACATAAACATTCTCTACAAGAATCTGAACAACTAACAGTCAAAGCAAATTGGTGGTAGATAAGAGTCAATAGAATTCAAGGTGAACTGGACATACATCTCTTGTGGGCACAAAAGGACTCGAGACTAATGATATGCTTGAACCCTCCTTCAGGCTCAGCTTAGTCGTTTTCTAGTTATCTTTCTTATCTATCACTAACTGTCTGGGAAGGTTGCAAATGATGATTACATGACCCCAGGATGCTGCAACCATTATGGATACACGCCGATTGCCAAGCGCCCAAATTTTGACCACGTGAATACAGAGATGCTTCAACTGTCATAAGCACAAGGCCATAAGTCACCTTTTTTTTTTCCGTGCCATTGGTAATGTCCAACAGTCACTGAACAAATAGTTGTAAATCAAGAACTACCTTTATAATAAGAAACATAACACACATTGAAATGTCCCTGAAGATCCAGCCTCTATGATGCTTGCTTGCTATCGGCTGCCATAGTAACGGGGGAGGGGATGTATAGGTATTCAGGTGGGGGAAGCAAGCTGGTGTAGATGCCTCGTGATATGACTGGAAAGGGAGGAAAAGGGAGGGATATTCTCATCATCTTCTGCACAGCTGAATGGACTTGTTGATAGCCAGTCAAGGTCAACCGTTTTGGCATACTAGATGGATGGGACCATCTGAAGATGCACCTCACAGGATACCTTGGGGAGCTGGGGATTGGACATTCAGCCAGGGTCCTTGGGGGAGGGATTTTGGGAATACTTTCAATATGTAATTTTCGCGCCTTTAGCCTCAGGCTTTGCTTTTCTTTCATTGCTATCAGTTCATACCCAGTAAAAGTACCTTTCTCTACAAACATGGAGTTGGGGGTTTTCTTTCTTGAGTTTTGAACAGAGGCACGCCTGACAGTGTTCAAATGGGTAAAAATTTATTCCGTGCTAGTTCTCTACAAGAATCTGAACTACTAACAGTCAAAGCAAGTTGGCAGAGGATAAATTTATAATTTAGAGTAATGGAGTTGGAAGGGACCTTGTAGGTCATTTAATCCAACCCCCCATCCAAGCAGGAGACCCTACAACATTTCTGACAAATGGCTGTCCAGCCTCTTCTTGAAAGCTTCCAGTGATGAAGATCCCACAACTTCTGAAGGCAACTTCTGTTCCATGAGTTGATTGTTCTCACTGTCGGAAAATTTCTCCTTATTTCCAGGTTGAATCTCTCCTTGATCAGTTTCCATCCATTATTCCTTGTCTGTCCTTTAGGTGCTTTGATCCTCTCTTCTCTATGGCAGCCCCTCAAATATTGGAGGATGCTATCATGTCTACCCTGGTCCTTCTCTTCTCTTCACTAGATTAACCATGCCCAGTTCTTGCAACAGTTCATTGTATGTTTGAGCCTCCAGTCCCTTAATCATCTTTGTTGCTCTTCTCTGTACTCTTTTTAGAGTTTCAACATCTTTTTTATAGTGTGGTGAACAAAACTGGATACAGTATTCTAGGGGTGTTGTAATAAGGCTTTACAGAGTGGTATTAGTACCTCACGTGATCTTGACTCAATCCCTCTGTTAGTCCAATTTAGGATTGCATTGGATAAGAGTCAACGGAATGCAAGGAGGGTTGGACTTAGAATTCTTGTGGATGCAAAGGGAGTCGAGACTGATGATGTCTTTGACCCCTCCCTCACTCTCAGCCTGATCATCTTCTATGGTTATCTTTCTGTACATTATGTTTCTTACTATAAAGATAGTTCTCGATTTACAACTATTTGTTTAGTGACTTTTCAAAGTTAACAATGGCACTGAAAAAAAAGTGATTTATGACCTTACACTTATGACAGTGAAGCATCTCTACGATCACGTGAAAAAAAATCCGGGCACGTGGCAATCAACACGTATCGATGAAGGCTGCAACATCCCAGGGTCATGTGTTCACCAACTTTCCCATACAGTTGCCGACAAGCCAAAACAACGGGGGGGGAAGGTGGATTCACTTAACAACTGCAGTGTTTCACCTAACAACCAGGCAGTGGTGAAATCTAAAACATTTTGCCACCGGATTCACACAAAAGGAGGAGACCTTACAGGGCGACACTGCTTTTGATTCTGGATGGTCACGGTGGACTTTCCATATCCTGATCTTGATCTGGTCCAACAAGGCTTCGTCTCTTAAATTCGTAGCTTACAACGATTCGTTCAGTGACCATTCAAATTCACAATGGAACTGAGAAAAGTGACTTAGGACATTTACCATTGCAGCAGCCCCATGGCGACATGATCAGAATTCAGACGCTTGGCAACCGACTCATATTTATGAGGGTTGCAGTATCCCAGGATTATGTGATCATCTTTTGTGACCCTCGGACAAGCCAAGTCAATAGGGGAAGCCAGTGTAATTGTGATGATGCTACATATTTTCATGTATGGTGGACTTGTAGGAAAATTAAGTCTTTCTGGATAAGAATCTGGTGGATTATGCAGAATGTTCTGAAGAAGAAGATAAAGTTCCTACCGCAATTTTTCCTTCTGGGAATAACAACGGACTGTACAGTGATTGAGACTAAGTTGATTTTGAACTTAATAACAGCAGCAAGACTGTTGATTGGACAATATTGGAAGAAAAATACCTGTATACTGCACGAATCAAGAAGAGGGCCGTGAAAATATTTGCAGATCCCTCGCATCCTGGACATAAACTGTTTCAACTCCTACCCTCAAAATGACGCTATAGAGCACTGCACACCAGAACTAGACACAAGAACAGTTTTTCCCCGAAGGCCATCACTCTGCCAAACAAATAATTCCATCAACACTGTCAAACTATTTACTGAATCTGCACTACTATTAATCTTCTCATAGTTCCCATCACCAATCTCTTTCCACTTATGACTGTATGACTATAACTTGTTGCTGGCAATCCTTATGATTTATATTGATATATTGACCATCAATTGTGTTGTAAATGTTGTACCTTGATGAAGGTATCTTTTCTTTTATGTACACTGAGAGCATATGCACCAAGACAAATTCCTTGTGTGTCCAATCACACTTGGCCAATAAAAATTCTATTCTATTCTATTCTAAAAAGAATTACCCACAATAGAAGAATGGATATTGAAAGTTTCCAATTTGACTGAGATGGCTAAAATCTCAGCCTTCTTGAAAGACAGTACTCAAGAAAAATATTTAAAAGAATGGAAGAATTGGATTGACTATATTCAAAACAGATATCAGATTAAGAAATTTCGGATTGCTTTTGAATGAAGGATGTTATTTTTGATTTTAATGGAAGAAGTCAGGTTATGTGAGAGAGAAGGATTATAATTGTGTTAGATTTTAAAAATTTAATGTATGACTGTTTGTTTATTGAACTATACCTTGTGTTTGCTCCGGGAAGTCCGGGGGGGGAGGGGGCTTTAGGAGGGAGGGGGGAAGGAGGGGGAGGGGGGAGGGAAAAATTTAATTGTTGTTGTAAAACCTTTTCAATAAAAATAAATAAATAGGGGAAGCCAGGTTTGCTTAACAATCACATTACGAACTTAGGAACTGCAGGGATTCGCTTAACAACTCCAGCAAGAAAGGACATAAAACGGCGCAAAACTTCACTTCACAACTGTCTCATTTATCAATGGAAATTTTGGGCTCAAATTCTGCTCATAAAATCCAGGATTACCTGTACAAGAGATATTAATGACATGCTCTCTACTACTCTGTAGGGACAGAGGCTATTTCTACAGAGACCATCTATTGAAACAAAGTCCATCACAATGCACGACCGTTCAATGAAGCCAGGCTGAACTGACACAGAAAATATTGAAAAGAGAAGTTCGGGTACAATCTCAGTTCTGCATTTTGGATCCCAACCTTTTCCTCCGCAGAGAAATTGTACCCAGCGAGCAAACTAGAACTCGTATCTAGAAAAAGGTCAAAGCTGACCCTGAATACGCTAGGAAGAAGATCTAGAAAATTGGGGAGGAAGCATCCTGCCCTGCTTGCTTCCTGGAGGATATAGAACCCAACTGCTATCAAGTTTGCACAAAGGAAACATTGAAGATAACATGGAAGTGGGACAGATGTGTTTGCACACCACACACACACCCAACAGTTTTGTTCTTAGGTTGTAAGATCTCAAATGGACAGCTAACATCAAAAACGTCATCAAAAAAGGACAACAAAGAATGTCCTTTCTGCGTCAACTCAGTAAGCTCAAACTGCCCAAGGAGCTGCTGATCCAGTTCTACAGAGGAATTATTGAGTCTGTCATTTGCACCTCTATAACTGTCTGGTTTGGTTCAGCAACCCAACAAGAAAAACACAGACTTCAGAGGATAATTAGAACTGCAACAGTGATCGGTCTCATTTGAGACAATGATGAATCTGCATACAGATGGGAGGTTGAATGACTAGCTTCATAGTGTGACTGGAACAATCTGGAACTGAACACTCAAAACCATAGAAATGGTGGTAGACTTTAGGAGAAACCCTTCCATACTGTTTTTTCCCGAAGGCCATCACTCTGCTAAACAAATAATTCCATCAACACTGTCAAACTATTTACTAAATCGGCACTACTATTAATCTTCTCATAGTTCCCATCACCAATCTCTTTCCACTTATGACTGTATGACTATAACTTGTTGCTGGCAATCCTTATGATTTATATTGATATATTGACCATCAATTGTGTTGTAAATGTCGTACCTTGATGAACGTATCTTTTCTTTTATGTACACTGAGAGCATATGCACCAAGACAAATTCCTTGTGTGTCCAATCACACTTGGCCAATAAAAATTCTATTCTATTCTATTCTATTCTACTTTCACGTCTCACAATAATAGACAACACAGTATCAACAGTAGAAACGTCAAATTTCTAGGTTCTACCATATCACAAGATCTAAAATGGACAGCTAACATCAAAAACGTCATCAAAAAAGCACAACAATTTTCTTTCTGCACCAACTCAGTAAGCTCAAACTGCCCAAGGAGCTGCTGATCCAATTCTACAGAGGAATTATTGAGTCTGTCATTTGCACCTCTATAATTGTCTGGTTTGGTTCTGCAACGCAACAAGAAAAACACAGACTTCAGAGGATAATTAGAACTGCAGAAAAAACAATTGCTACCAACCTGCCTTCCATTGAGGACCTGTATACTGCACGAATCAAGAAGAGGGCCGTGAAAATGTTTACAGATCCCTCGCATCCTGGACATAAACTGTTTCAACTCCTACCATCAAAACGACGCTATAGAGCACTGCACACCAGAACAACTAGACACAAGAACAGTTTTTTCCCGAAAACCATCACTCTGCTAAACAAATAATTCCCTCAACACTGTTACACTATTTACTAAATCTGTGTTACTATTAATCTTCTCATTGTTCCCATCACCCATCTCCTTCCACTTATGACTGTATGAATGTAACTTTGTTGCTGGTATCCTTATGATTTATATTGATATTGATTGTTTCCTAATTGCTTATTTGTACCCTATGACTATCAGTAAGTTTTGTACCTTAGAATTCTTGATGAACGTATCTTTTTTTTTATGTATACTGAGAGCATATGCACCAAAGACAAATTCCTTGTGTGTCCAATCACACTTTGCCAATAAAAAATTCTATTCTATTCTATTCTATTCTATTCTATTCTAATGAACTCTCCATTGTGGGTGATTTTACAGCTGGGATCCAAATCTGGTTTTCTTTCCCAACAGTAGATCTCTGGATAGAAGTGCCACAGGTACACAAAATTAGGAGGATCAGTGGAAGGAAGAAGAGGACAAGGAGGAGAGAAGGAGCAGAAAAGGAGGAGGCTGTATAAAGAGGGAGTAGAAATGAGGATAATCAACTCACAGTCACGTCTGGGCTTCCCTTCCTGAGAACTGTCCCCAGCCACTGAGTAAACAGCTGACAGTTGAGTGCCACGAAAATGGCTGCCGGGGTCAGGATTCCATCAGTGGCAACAGACAACTAGGGAATGTAAACACACAGAGAGAGTTAGAGTCCCTTTGATGTTTCTCTCAAATGGCTGCCCTTGATCAAACTAATGAGCCAGCAGTGTGCAGCAGCTGCCAAAAAAGCCAACACAGTTCTGGGCTGCATAAACAGAGGGATAGAATCAAGATCACGTGAAGTGTTAATACCACTTTATAATGCCTTGGTAAGGCCACACTTGGAATATTGCATTCAGTTTTGGTCGCCACGATGTAAAAAACATATTGAGACCCTGGAAAGAGTGCAGAGAAGAGCAACAAAGATGATTAGGGGACTGGAGGCTAAAACATATGAAGAACGGTTGCAGGAGCTCGGTATGCCTAGTTTAATGAAAAGAAGGACCAGGGGAGACATGATAGCAGTGTTCCAATATCTCAGGGGTTGCCACAAAGAAGAGGGAGTCGGGCTGTTCTCCAAAGCACCTTAGGAGTAGAACAAGAAGCAATGGGTGGAAACTAATCAAGGAGAGAAGCAACTTAGAACTAAGGAGAAATTTCCTGACAGTTAGAACAATTAATCAGTGGAACAACTTGCCTCCAGAAGTTGTGAATGCTCCAGCACTGGAAATTTTTAAGAAAATGTTGGATAGCCATTTGTCTGAAATGGTGTAGGGTTTCCTGCCTGGGCAGGGGGTTGGACTAGAAGACCTCCAAGGTCCCTTCCAACTCTGATATTATTATTATTATAATTCAGCTGGGAATTTGTGTCCTATTAGAAAAATATTTAAAAATAAGTGAGAAAGGATCTTCTAATTCTTTAATTAGTCCTTGACTTACAACCATTCCCTCAGTGACCTTTTTGAAGTTACAATGGCAGCAACCCGAGGGTCATGTGATCAGAATTTAGATGCATGGCAACTGGGATGGATTTAGGACGGTTGCAGCGTCCTGGGGACACGCGACCACCTCTTGCAACCTTCTGACAGGCAAAGTCAATTGGGAAGCCAGATTCACTCAACAGCTGCGGTGATTAATACTTAACAGTGGCAAGGAAGTGCGCAAAACAGAGCAAAGCCCACTTAACAACAGTCTCGGTTAGCATTGGAAACATTGGGCTCGATTGAGCTTGTCAGTTGAGGGCTACGACTCGGCGTTTCCTGCCCTTTTGTGACTCATCTGTAAATCACGTTTTTCTTTTTTTTTCTTGGACATCGTTTTAATTTATGAGAGTCGATGTTTGCCTGAAGAGTAAACTATAAACCCTTTAAAAAGCTGATAGGATCTCCTCAGAAGGGGAAGAGGAAAAGGATTGGTGCAGAGTGTATAGTAGGGGTCTCCAACCTGGGCAACTTTAAGCCTGGCGGACTTCAACTCCCAGAATACCCCAGCCAGCAAAGCTTCAAAGAATTCTGGGAGTTGAAGTCCGCCAGGCTTAAAGTTGCCCAGGTTGGAGACCCCTGGTGTATAGCAAGTTGGAATCTCTTAGGACAGTAGCCACCAAATGTTTGGCCACCAGGGACCAATTTCGTGGATCAGAGGTTTTTCCATGGACCAGAGAAGTGTGTGTGCACCTCCCAAGCCGGGCCCCCTGCCAGAAAGTGACTTGGAAAGTGAGGAGGAAGGGGCATCAGCACTTACCTCGGGAGCACCGGCTTCCCTGGCTCAGCTCCAGGAGCCAGAGGCAGGCCAGGTGGAGGAGATAAGGAGGCCTCCATCCCCTGATTCTTTTTCCCCCCCAGGCCACACCTCCAGACCCGGCTGATGACAATCAGGCCTGGCTGGACCCTAGGTTTTGTAGGCAGGAGAGGCGGGAACAACAGAAGCCGGGGTGGGGCAGGCCTAGGAAGTGCTGAGTCATGGAGCCACACCCCACAGAATATAAAAGCAGCAAGGGCTGCTATGCCTCTTCGTAGCAAGCAAATCAGCTGCTTAACTAGAGCTGAGGTACTGTTCGTTGACTCATCGGCATCAAGGGAGATAACAGAGACACTTGGCAGACGCTCGCTAGTTTGCTGCCAGAGCTGATACTGCCGGCTAATTAAGTCATCGCTCAGACGGAGGTGAGGGGGACAGAACAGGTGTGTGTGTGTGGTTTCACATGCTGCATGAATCCCGTGGATGGGGTTTCTCATTTGTGTGGGCCGGTTCCGTGGCCCTGTGCTGTTCCACGGACTGAGGGATTTGGGACCCCTGCCTTAGGAGACCGAATGTAAACTTGCAAATACAATGACTAAGACTGAAATGTCCCTTCTAAGACTCTCGCAACTAGAGCTTTTAATGGTTGGTTTGTTTTGACTGGTTTTATTCTTTTAAAATGTTAAGTGTAAGATACGTTTTGAATTGTGAGCCGCCCGGAGTCGTTTTGCTGAGATGGGCAGCTATAGAAAGGAAATCAAACTTTCCCTAAGACCCCCAACAGATAAAAATTCTCTTCTAGAGTGAACCAAATCAGACATTTAAGCACGTCAGAAAAAAGAATAACTCCCACCTAAATATTTAGGGAAAGATTGTCCAAAGTTTAGCCTAACAATGAAGCCAATTCAACTGGGGTTGGGGAGACAGGTCAGGAAAAACCATAGTCTTTTTTTTGGTGACACAATGGGCTTTTGAACATTTCAGAAGAATCTGTACAATGTCACTCAGGGCCTCAAGCTAAGGCTGAGGAAGGAATGGCGTAGCAGCCAAGTTCTCCCACTCAACTTCTGATAGCACACAAGTGTTGAAGGAAACATTTCCCTCCTTGATTTATAAAGGCCTCGAGTGCCGTTACTTTCAAAACAGGAAAGAATCGAAAGCTCTATTTTTGTGCGCACATCCCAACTTCCAAAGTGCCAGCTGGCAAGGTCTCCTGGACCTAAAAACACAGATTGTCCTTCACCTACGATGACCATTCAGCCCCAAAAGTCTGTTGCTAGGCAAAAGGTTTGTTCAGCGAGTTTGGCCCCATTTTACAACTTTTCTCGCCACCGTTAAGTGAATCATTGCTCTTGTTACGTTAGGAACACGGTCGTTCAGTGAATCTGGCTTCCCCATTTGACTTGGCTTGTCAGAAGGTCACAAAAGGGGATCGGGTGACCCCTAAGATGCTGCCACCGTCATAAATGTGAGTCAGTCGCCAAGGGTCTGAATTTTGATCACATGGGAATGCTGCAATGGTTGTAAGTGTGAAAAACAGTCGTTAAGTCGCTTTTTTTCAGTACGGTTGTGTCGTGTCCCACTCCTCCGCTGACGGCCGGGTCAGGGAAATCCGAATCAGGCTTGCCTCTGCAGCTCTGCCCAAAGTCCTAGCAAAGTCCTCAGAGCAGGCAGGAGACCAGAAAGTGACTTCAGCAAGATAAGTTCGACTTTGCCTGACTCAGAGACTGCCAGAAAGCAGATCCTTTATATAGGCCATGGGGTGTGGCTCCATGACTCAGCACTCTTTAAGGCCTGCCCCTCCCTTCCTTCTGTTGCCTCCGCCTATCCAGTCTTCTGATGCGAGGATCACTCCAATCAGCAGCTGTTGGAAATAAACTTTCCTCAGGCTCACATGCTGTGGAGGAGGGGGAGGGGTCTAGCTGCTCCGTTTGCCTGGGCATGGAGCCAGGGCTGGGGCCGGGGGATGCTCCCTCCTCTGCAGCCTGCTTGGGCATGGAGCCAGGGCTGGGACCGGGAGGCATACTAGAACATTCCTCCGTGTTCGGGAGCAGATAAGAAGGCCCCGGCTGCTCTGAGGGCGGGCAAGACACAACAGGTTGTAACGTCAAACAGACAGCGAATGAGCTGTTGTAAATCAAGGACCATCCATACTGCTTCGAAAACATGAAATAAAACCCAACCGGCAACTCCCAGGACTTGGAAAGTCAACACGCTTTCACAACCGTGGTAGCTCAGGCTGGTAAGAAGCCTGTTATTAGAACACAGCAGCCTGTTATTAAAACACAGCAGCCTGCAATTACTGCAGGTTCGAGCCCGGCCCAAGGTTGACTCAGCCTTCCATCCTTTATAAGGTAGGTAAAATGAGGACCCAGATTGTTGGGGGGGCAATAAGTTGACTTTGTAAATATACAAATAGAATGAGACTATTGCCTTATACACTGTAAGCCGCCCTGAGTCTTCGGAGAAGGGCGGGATATAAATGTAAACAAAAAAAACAAAAAAACCCCAACGTGATTGTATCATGCAAGCACTAAATCTTATTTCCCTTCTTCCTCTTCAGATGTTTGTATCCTATCTATGTTTCCTGGTAATCAGGTTTCTCCAGAGTTCAGCAAAATTGCATCACATTGCATTGGGCCCCATCTTCCCATTCTCCCTTCCGCGCGGTTCCTCACCGACTCCAACTGACCGGATCAGCCTCCTGCCCTCAGCACATTTCCTCACTGACTCCAACTGACCGGATCAGCCTCCTGCCCACTCGTCTCTGGCTCTTTTAGCCCTGCTGAGGAGCATCTCTCCAGCAACTAGACATGGTTAGCGCAGAATGATGAAATTGTGTAAATGAGGAAGGAAGCCGCCCGGGAGACAAACAGCATTGTGCCTCACTTCTCGGTGACAAATGGAGCAAAGTGACTTCCTCCAATTGAGGAGGCAGGTGGGACAATGGAGCCGTTTTCCATTGGAGAGGAGGAAGAGGATGCGTAAGACAAATGTGGCAAAACAAGTGATATATATACCGTACTTTTCGGAGAATAAGACACATTTTTCCCCCCTAAAAGAGGGTAGAAATGTTGGTGTGTCTTATACACCAAATACAGCCATTTTTGCCCTCCCAAAGCCCTGTTTGCAAAAATGGGGCATGCAGAGGTTTTGGGGGGCCTGCAGAGTGCTTCTGTGGGCTGGGGCATGCACGCTTAAGGAGGGTCCTAACAGTACATGGCTTCTCTCCTGCACTGAGGCTATGGCCATCCCCTTGCCGTGTTCTCCCCCAGCATCAGCAGCTCTTCAGCCGAGCACGGAGGGCGCAAACTCCAGCCCGACGCGGCAGGAAGCAAAGGCTGCCTTATGCGCAAATGTGGCGCAAAGGCAGGTACAGGGCCGCTTTGCTCCTGCAATCTCCCGCTCTTCTTGTGACACCCCCCACCCAGCTGGTTGTGGCTGAGCCAGGAGCCTGTACATGTGTGGGAGACACTCCTTAAGCGAGCAGCCGGCTGCCCCATGCGCGCCTTTCCTGTGCTGTGGCGCTCACTTGAGGAGGGTCTCCCCACGTGTGTGCACGCTCCGGCTCAGCCACAGCCCACCAGGGGGTCACAAGAGAAGGAGGGGGAGGAGGTTCACTCAAGGGGAAGCCTCCACCACAGCTGGCGATCGTTCCTCAGCTAGCCCAGATTTCCAAAAATATCCAAAAAAATAAAAGGGATGACAGGCGGGGCCAACCAGTGATGGGATAGGGAGCCACAGCAGAGAGCCCAAAGAGCCACATGCGGCTCTGGAGCCGCAGGTTGCCGACACCCGGTATAGAGCAGGGGTCTCCAACCTTGGTCCCTTTAAGACTTGTGGACTTCAACTCCCAGAGTTCCTCAGCCAGCTTTGGAGACCCCTGAGCAGGGGAACAAGAACTGAAAATAAAACTCTCTGCTCTGAGATATTCTTTACTCCTTCAAGCACATCTTTCCTATAACGGGACCCTTTTAATCAGTGGTGGGATTCAAATTTTTTAACAACCGGTTCTGTGGGCGTGGCTTATTTTGGGGTCTGGCGTGGTGGTCATGTGACTGGGTGGGCGTGGCTAGCGGCTCATGTGACCGGGTGGCCGTGGCTATGGGCATCGAAACTACTCAGAGGGCTAAAAAAAAGTCATTTCTGACCAGTCCTCGCACTTATGACCATCCTCACATTTATGCCCATTGCAGCATTTTTAACAACCATGTCACTCATTTCACAACTGCTTCTCTTCACCACGGTTACAAGATAGGGCGCAAAATGTAAAATGTGAGGACAGTTGTAGGTGTGAGGACCGGTCAAAAGTGTGAGGACAGGTCAAAAAATAACTTTTTCAGCCCTCTGAGTAGTCCCTATGCACAACAGGCATAAATGATGACCGGTCATAAGTGTGAGGACTGGTCAAAAGTGTGAGAACCTGTCAGAAATCACTTTTTTCAGCCGTCTGGGTAGTCCCTATGCCACGTGGCCAGCGAAAAGCTTGAATTGGCTGACTAGCAAGAGGCTTGGATGCAGGTAGGCTTCAGTCGGCGGCCGCGTGGCGCTTGGATCAGGTGGGCAGCGAGGTGCATGGATCGAGTGGGCAGCGAGACACTTGGATGGAGGCAGGCTTCGGTCGGCGGCCGCGTGGCCAGCGAGGTGCTTGGATGGGGGTAGGTCACAGCCGACAGCCGGGCAGGCGCAGGTCAACCACCTTTCCCAGTCCCGCTTCCCCAGGGGCAGCACTCGGCTGTACTTGCCTTCTGCTGCTGAAGCAATCGGGGCAGTCCGAGGTGGGCCGTCCGAGATGGGGGACAGAGTGGTAGGCTGCAGCAAAAGTAGGAAAGGCTGGGCCACGAGTGAAAGGATAGCGAGAGCTACAGCTATGCCTCAGTGTGTCACTAAGACAAACTGTGCAACTCTGCGAGCGAGGCCAATAAATAGTGGTGGGGCAGGGTGATGGGCGGGCGAGCCAGCAATTTAAAAAATGCTTCAGTCTGCTCCGAGGCCAATAAATAGTGGTGGGGCGGGGCCGGGCGAGGGGCGGCTGAACCAGACATTTAACAAGCGGTTCGGGTGTGCTCCCAGTGGAGAGGAGAGTGCGAGCCAGCAATTTAACAAATGGTGCTGCGACACTGGTAAGTAATGGTGGGGTGGGGAGGGGCAAGGGGCGGGGCCAACCGGCAATTTAACAAACGGTTCAGCTGAACCGTCTAGAACCGGCAGAATCCCACCACTGCCTTTAATATATTTTGATATATTGACCATCAATTGTGTTGTAAATGTTGTACCTTGATGAAGGTATCTTTTCTTTTTATGTACACTGAGAGCATATGCACCAAGACACATTCCTTGTGTGTCCAATCACACTTGGCCAATAAAAAATTCTATTCTATTCTATTCTATTCTATTCTATTCTATTTTATTTCTTTTATGTACACTGAGAGCATATGCACCAAAGACAAATTCCTTGTGTGTCCAACCACACTTGGCCAATAAAGAATTCTATTCTATTCTATTCTATTCTATTCTATTCTATTCTATTCTATTCTATTCTATTCTATTTCTTTTATGTATACTGAGAGCATATGCACCAAAGACAAATTCCTTGTGTGTCCAACCACACTTGGCCAATAAAGAATTCTATTCTATTCTATTCTATTCTATTCTATTCTATTCTATTTCTTTTATGTACACTGAGAGCATATGCACCAAAGACAAATTCCTTGTGTGTCCAATCACACTTGGCCAATAAAAAATTCTATTCTATTCTAATGCTAATCGGACTAAAATTCTCCCCCAAATTCACAATTCTGCTCTAGAGTATGTTGAGTATTCTCGCCTCAGGTTTAGCCAATTCAGAACGGAGATATAAATAGAATAGAATAGAATAGAATAGAATAGAATAGAATAGAATAGAATAGAATAGAATAGAATAAAATGAAAATGATTTGGCTTGCAACTTCCCAAACAGTCTGACCTCTGAGTTGCAATATTTAACACCAACCAATCGGGTGTAGGAGACAACCAGGCTGGACCTGAGGGAGGGGGTGAAAGTCTCGAGTCCCTTTGTGCCCACAAGTGACCTAAATCCAGCGCACTTTGAATTCTGTTGACTCTTTATCTCGCACCAATTCGCTTTGACCGTTAGTAGCTCAGATTCTTGTAGTGAGCTAGCATGGATTCAACTCGTACTCCTTTGAACAATCTCGGTTCCTTATTTCTTTTGCCCGACATCTGATCGACAAGCACACACCCTGTTCTGCCGATCACATCGCCTCTTGTCTGATCAGTGAACTTCTTTTTCACTTTCTCTGACCCATCTGAAGCCTCCTGTAGTGCCAGACAAAACAGCTTAGCAGCTCTTGGGTTGTAGGAAAGAATCTCACACTGATCTGGTTGTGGCTCCTCACTGGTAAGAAGATGCCAATTCAGGATGAGATTGCAAGCTTTAGCCAACTTTCCTTTCTACGTGGATCCACGTAGGTATCTTAGAAACCCCCCAAGGCATGTAGGACCAGCTTCAATACGAGGCCACCCAACTTGCAATAATAAAGTAACTTGCTCCTACTAGGAATATAGGAGTAACATATATTTGTGACCCAAGAAGGAAAGATAGAAAGATGAGTGAGAACAAGAGACTATTTTTCTCTTGTTTCTTTTCTTCTTTTTTTGCAACCACAGCTGTTATTGCGAGCACAAACAGCTCAGCAGAAGTCATAAAACAAGAGCTTGCAATTATTCTCCCCGTTAAACTCATATTTTCTTCATCCAGGCAGTGTGTGGAGCAAAAAAAATGCACTCTTTTTTTCTATGCTGGAATTTATCAAAGAAATCTACGACGTAAAATTAATTAGTCCCGTCATGAAGGAATACAATACAGGGCAAAATATAAGCCTGATTATTAATCAACTGTAAAACAAATGTAATTAGCAATCCTCCCAAGTAATTACATATGGATGTGCCCATGCAGAGGGTTTTTCAAACACAAATAGTTAAATCATTCTGAGCGCTTTAGAGACTGTGTGAAATTCAGTTGTGGTTCAAGCCATTGGCAAGTACACCAATTAGGAACATTAAAAGTTGTGAATTTAAACCAAATTAAGGGTAGTTCATTAATTTCCCCTCTTAATAAATCATCCACTCCAGCTCTTTTAGACACCCGTAATGCTTGTAGAATGTACAATGAATGGAGATATGTAAGATGCCGTCACCTGCTGCTATCTCTTAGGGAAAATCAGCAGAGGTCCTTAATAACAACAAATTTCACCAACATTGATAATTTGATAATTGGGAATCTGAGGTTGCCACAAAGAAGAGGGAGTCCAGCTATTCCCCAAAGCACCAGAAGGCAGGACAAGAAGCAATGGATGGAAACTAATCAAGGAGAGAAGCAACCTGGAACTAAGGAGGAATTTCCTGACAGTTAGAACAATTAATCAGTGGAACAACTTGCCTGCAGAAGTTGTGAATGCTCCAACACTGGAAGTTTTTAAGAAGAGATTGAATAACCATTTGCCTGAAATGGTGTAGGGTTTCCTACCTGAGCAGGGGGTTGGACTAGAAGACCTCCAAGGCCTCCTTTCAATTCTGTTATCCTGCTCTGTTCTGTTCCTAATCCTTTATTATCCTCTCTTCTCCTATTCTATTCTGTTATGTTCTATTCTGCATTCTCCTCTCCTCTCCTCTATTCTTTTCTATTCTATTTTATTCTGCATTCTCTTCTCTTCTACTCTATTTTCTTCTGCTCTACTCTTGTTGTTGTTGCTAGTCGCGAAGTCGTGTCCGATCCATCGCGACCCCATTGACAATGTTCCTTCCTGTCCTCTACCAACGTTCCTTCCTGTCCTCTACCATCCTCTGAAGTCCATTTAAGCTCACGCCTACTGCTTCAGTGACTCCATCCAGCCCCCTCATTCTCTGTCGTCCCGTTCTTCTTTTGCCCTTAATCTTTCCCAGCATTCGGCTCTTCTCCAGTGAGTCCTTCCTTCTCATTAGGTGGCCAAAGTATTTGAGTTTCACCTTCAGGATCTGGTCTTCTAAAGAGCAGTCAGGGTTGATCTCCTCTAGGACTGACTGTTCACCTTGCAGTCCAAGGGACTCGCAGGAATCTTCTCCAGCACCAGAGTTCAAAGGCCTCCATTCTTTGGCGCTCAGCCTTTCTTAGGGTCCAACCTTCACAGCCATACATTGCAACTGGGAAAACCAGAGCCTTGACTATACGCACTTTTGTTGGCAGGGTGATGTCTCTGCTTTTTAGTACACTGTCTAGATTTGCTACAGCTTTCCTCCCCAGGAGCAAGTTTAATTTGTTGGCTGCAGTCCCCATCTGTGGTGATCTTGGAGCCCAGGAAAACAAAATCTGTTACTACCTCCATTTCTTCCCCATCTACCTGCCAGGAATTCAAGAGGGCCAGATGCCATGTTCCTACTCTACTCTACTCTATTCTGCATTCTCTTCTACTCTCTTCTACTCTGAAGAGCAAACATATTATGGAAGCTGCTACTATCAGACCAAACCCAGCCTGTTGTTCCTGTTTCTTCTCTTTGAAAAAAGAAAATATTTTGCAATGGAGCAGTTGAGCAAGGAAGACAGCTAGATTTGGAAAGTCAGATGTGCAGTTGTGTCAAAATATTCAGCTGCAGTCATTCTGCAAAGGTTCTCAGAAAACAAAAAGCTGATAAAAAGAGAAGCATATTTAAAAAAAGGTTTTAGAAGTATTGTGTTTTTTTTAACTAAACGATTACTCACTGAGACACTATTCCCAGTTTAACTAAGAAGAATTCTCAGTGGGAAACATTTGGGACTGATCTTAAAAAGGAAGTAAGGAAGGGTCTGGAAGCCAGAGACAATATTCCAAAATCTTCTGAGAGAAATATAATGTTCAGCTGGAGACGGTTTGGCTGCATCCCTGTCTACATTCAAAGATATATTTTAAACAAGGTTGCATGCACGGAAGGCTTTGGGAGGCATAAAGCTGAAGATTTGCAGTTCTGCCTTTTTCCACATGTTCCTCCTAGAAACAGATCTAGAATGAATGGCTTGGAAAGAGTTACGAGCAAAATAAAACTGTCTCTTTTAAGGACCTTCTGTTTCTCCCCTTGGAGAAGAACCTTGAAAGTCATTTGGACATTTTAAGAACTGCAGCTTCCATATATATATATATACATATAATATATAATAAATATATATATATATATATATATATATATATATATAGGTCTTTGGTTGTTCGGGTTTTCTCCGTGTAAAATTGGAAGTGTCTTGGCGACGTTTCGACGAAGTCTCATTCGTCATCTTCAGGCTTCAGCTTCGTGCTTCTGGGAGCAATGTGTGATCGCAGCTATTTCTTCCTTTTAACTGCTAGTGGGGGTTTGAACTGATTGGGTGGGAGCTTGGCTGTGCTCTGATTGGGTGGGGTTTTCTGTGCTCTGATTGGCTGGGGTGTGTCCTGTGTTGGTGGGGGCTTGGTTGTGCTCAGTCTAATCTGTGCTGCAGGGGGATTTGAGCTGGTGAGCTGCACTGCTGCTGTTTGGCTTCGTGTTCGTGGTCGTGCTACATCTTCGTAGTGGGTGTCAGTCTGCTGCATGTATGGATTGGAGGGGTTTGAAGTGGCTAATGTTGCAGCTGCGGTCTGGCTTCTGGTCCTTGGTCGTGCTTCCTGATCAGTGTGGGTTTGGGTGTGCTTTCTGGGTGGATGTGTGGTGGTGACATCCTGTGTGGACCTCGTGAGTGTGGGTCTGGTGTCATTCCTCGTGTTAGGGACACGTTTGTCAATAAGGGCAGGTTTCCAAATGGCTGGTAGGCGGAGGTATCATCTCGTTTGTTCATGCTGTGTGGGCGTTTTCTATCTCGATGGCTTCTCTGATTATTCTGTTGTTAAAGTGTTCAGTTTTGGCGATAGTTCTGGTCTTTTAAAGTCAATATCGTGTCCTGTGACTTTAAAGTGTTGGACCAGGAAGAAGTTGGTTCCTCTTTTTGAATGAGTTCTTGTGTTCTTCAATGCACTTATTCTTCTGTTGGTTTGTCCAATGTATGTGGTGGGGCAGGCGGTGCATGGGATTTCATATACTCCTTGATTTTCTAACTCAATTTTGTCTTTGGGGTTTCTTAGGATGGTGGATATTTTTGGTTTGTGCAGAATGCTGTCTTGATGTTATGTTTGTGGAGGATCTTGCTGATTCTGTCTGTGGTGCCTTTTATATATGGGAGGAGGGCTGTGCCATTTTCTTGCTCTCTGTCTTGGGTTTTAGTGGGGGTTCTTTTGGATTAGTTTGGTAATCTTATTTCTCTGGAATCCATTGGATGTTAGTACGTTTGTGAGAGTGTGTAGTTCGGTTTTAGGTGTTGTTCGTCAGCTAAGCATTTTGTTCTAGAGATGAGTGTCTTGGCTACGGAGTTGATCTGTGCTGGGTGGTGGTGTGAGAGTGCATGCAGATAGCGGTTTGTGTGTGTTTTCTTCTGGTAGATGGTGTGTCCTAGGAGCCATTGGGTTTCTTGTAGACTAAGACATCTAGGAAGGAAGTTGGTTGTTAACTTCTGTTTCCATGGTGAACTGTATTTTGGGGTGTAGGCTATTGAGGTGTGTGAGGAAGTTTTCAAGTTTTTCTTTCCCGTGTGGCCAGATTATGAAGGTGTCGTCTACGTATCTGAGCCAGAGTTTGGGTTTGTGATCAGATTTTTCTAGTGCTTGGGTTTCAAAGTGTTCCATGTAGAGGTTGGCAATGACAGGTGAGAGGGTGATCCCATGGGTGCGCCTTCTATTTGTTTGTATTTTGTCCGTTATAGATGAAGTATGTGTTGGATAGGCAGTGGTTGGTCAGATCTAGTATGTGCTTGGGGGTTATATTTGTTTTGGATAGCTGTCAAGGCTTCTTTGATTGGCACTTGGGTGAAGAGGATATGACATCAAAGCTCACGAGTAGGTCGCTGGGCTGTAAGTTTTGTTTCTTTATGATCTCTATGAACTGGAATGAGTTTTTATGTGTGTGAGGCGATGGATTCTGCATAGGGCTGTAGTTGTTTGGCGAGAAATTTGGCTAGGTTTTGTAGAGGTGAGCCTATGGAGCTGACTATGGGTCTGAGTGGGGTTCCTTCTTTGTGTATCTTGGGAGGCCGTAGAGCTTAGGGCATCTGGATGATTTCTCTCTGGGAATGATTCTTTGTTGGATTTCTTCGCTGATGGGGAGGCTTTTATTTTGGATCTAGTGGTTTTTCTAGGTAGGTGGTGGGGTCTGTTTTAGGGGCTTGTATGCAGGGTCTTGGAGTAGGTTGGTTAATTTGGTTTGGTAGTCAGATGTGTTCATAACCACCGTGGCGTTGCCCTTGTCTGCTGGTAGGATTATTATGCTGGTATCTTTTTTCAGGTTAAGTAGTGCTGTCTGTTCCTCTTTGGGTAAGTTGCTTTTGGGTGGCTTGCTGCTGCAGAGGATGTTGGTGATTTCGAGTCTGATTTTGTTAGCGCCATCGGGGTTGATTTTGGTCAGGCTGGTTTCAACTCCGCATATAATGGTCTCAGTGGGGATGTATTTGGGAGTGACTGCAAAGTTGAATCCTTTGGAAAGGACATCGGTTTCAGCTTTGGTGAGGATCCTATCTGAGATGTTACGCACTGGTTGTTTCATGTGTTGCTGTGAGGGTGGAGGGTTTGTTTCTGGCGTTCTTGTAGTCTTCGGAGTTTGTTGGTGCGTGTCTGTCTTGAGGGTGGCCTGTGTTTCGGCTCTCCAGAGGGCAAGTTGTTTGGATTTGTCACAAAGTGCCGGGTGCATCTTGTTGCTGAGTTTGAGGTGAAGTGTGAGGAGATCTTTGTTGATTTGATCTAGGAGGAATCTTTTTGTGTGAAGTTCATTTCTGATTAAGGCCAATTCTGTTCTTTTTAGGATGCGTTTGGTGGCTGCAGAGTTGGAGTGGAATTTCAATTGGAAGCATTTGGGGATTAAATTTTCATCGCAGTTTCAGAGGAATGCGAGGTCACATAAAATGGAAGCTCTTTGGACTTCTAGTTTTCATAGGTCCTGGTCAGATGGTGGATTTCCTCCCGTAGAGGTGCAATATTTGTTTTCTGAGGTTTTCACGGTGTTTGTACATAGGTCTTTGGTTGTTCGGGTTTTCTCCGTAAAATTGGAAGTGTCTTGGCACGGTTTCGAAGTCTCATTCGTCATCTTCAGGCTTCAGCTTCGTGCTTCTGGGAGCAATGTGATCGCAGCTATTTCTTCCTTTTAACTGCTAGTGGGGTTTGAACTGATTGGGTGGGAGCTTGGCTGTGCTCTGATTGGCTGGGGTTTTCTGTGCTCTGATTGGCTGGGGTGTGTCCTGTGTTGGTGGGGGCTTGGTTGTGCTCAGTCTAATCTGTGCTGCAGGATGTTGGTGATTTCGAGTCTGATTTTGTTAGCGTCATCGGGGTTGATTTTGGTCAGGCTGGTTTCAACTCCGCATATAATGGTCTCAGTGGGGATGTATTTGGGAGTGACTGCAAAGTTGAATCCTTTGGAAAGGACATCGGTTTCAGCTTTGGTGAGGATCCTATCTGAGGTGTTATGCACTGTTTGTTTCATGTGTTGCTGTGAGGGTGGAGGGTTTGTTTCTGGCGTTCTTGTAGTCTTGAGTTTGTTGGTGTGCGTGTCTGTCTTGAGGGTGGTCTGTGTTTCGGCTCTCCAGGCGGCAAGTTGTTTTGGATTTGTCCCAAAGTGCGGGTGCATCTTGTTGCTGAGTTTGAGGTGAAGTGTGAGGAGATCTTTGTTGATTTGATCTAGGAGGAATCTTTTGTGTGAAGTTCATTTCTGATTAAGGCCAATTCTGTTCTTTTTAGGATGCGTTTGGTGGCTGCAGAGTTGGAGTGGAATTTCAATTGGAAGCATTTGGGGATTAAATTTTCATCGCAGTTTCGTAGGAATGCGAGGTCACATAAAATGGAAGCTCTTTGGACTTCTAGTTTTCATAGGTCCTGGTCAGATGGTGGATTTCCTCCCGTAGAGGTGCAATATTTGTTTTCTGAGGTTTTCACGGTGTTTGTATATAGGTCTTTGGTTGTTCGGGTTTTCTCCGTGTAAAATTGGAAGTGTCTTGGCGTTTCGAAGTCTCATTCGTCATCTTCAGGCTTCAAGTGCTTCTGGGAGCAATGTGTGATCGCAGCTATTTCTTCCTTTTAACTGCTAGTGGGGTTTGAACTGATTGGGTGGGAGCTTGGCTGTGCTCTGATTGGATGGGGTTTTCTGTGCTCTGATTGGCTGGGGTGTGTCCTGTGTTGGTGGGGGCTTGGTTGTGCTCAGTCTAATCTGTGCTGCAGGGGGATTTGAGCTGGTGAGCTGCACTGCTGCTGTTTGGCTTCGTGTTCGTGGTCGTGCTACATCTTCGTAGTGGGTGTCAGTCTGCTGCATGTATGGATTGGAGAGGTTTGAAGTGGCTAATGTTGCAGCTGCGGTCTGGCTTCTGGTCCTTGGTCGTGCTTCTTGATCAGTGTGGGTTTGGGTGTGCTTTCTGGGTGGATGTGTGGTGGTGACATCCTGTGTGGACCTCGTGAGTGTGGGTCTGGTGTCATTCCTCGTGTTAGGGACACGTTTGTCAATAAGGGCAGGTTTCCAAATGGCTGGTAGGCGGGAGGTATCATCTCGTTTGTTCATGCTGTGTGGGCGTTTTTCTATCTCGATGGCTTCTCTGATTATTCTGTTGTTAAAGTGTTCAGTTTTGGCGATAGTTCTGGTCTTTTTAAAGTCAATATCGTGTCCTGTGACTTTAAAGTGTTGGACCAGGGAAGAAGTTGGTTCCTCTTTTTTGAATGAGTTCTTGTGTTCTTCAATGCGTGCACTTATTCTTCTGTTGGTTTGTCCAATGTATGTGGTGGGGCAGGCGGTGCATGGGATTTCATATACTCCTTGATTTTCTAACTCAATTTTGTCTTTGGGGTTTCTTAGGATGGTGGATATTTTTGGTTTGTGCAGAATGCTGTCTTGATGTTATGTTTGTGGAGGATCTTGCTGATTCTGTCTGTGGTGCCTTTTATATATGGGAGGAGGGCTGTGCCATTTTCTTGCTCTCTGTCTTGGGTTTTAGTGGGGGGTTCTTTTTGGATTAGTTTGGTAATTTTATTTCTCTGGAATCCATTGGATGTTAGTACGTTTGTGAGAGTGTGTAGTTCGGTTTTTAGGTGTTGTTCGTCAGCTAAGCATTTTGTTCTAGAGATGAGTGTCTTGGCTACGGAGTTGATCTGTGCTGGGTGGTGGTGTGAGAGTGCATGCAGATAGCGGTTTGTGTGTGTTTTCTTCTGGTAGATGGTGTGTCCTAGGGAGCCATTGGGTTTCTTGTAGACTAAGACATCTAGGAAGGGAAGTTGGTTGTTAACTTCTGTTTCCATGGTGAACTGTATTTTGGGGTGTAGGCCAACACAGGACACACCCCCAGCCAATCAGAGCACAGAAAAAACCCCAGCCAATCAGAGCACAGCCAAGCTCCCACCCAATCAGTTCAAACCCCCACTAGCAGTTAAAAGGAAGAAATAGCTGCGATCACACATTGCTCCCAGAAGCACGAAGCTGAAGCCTGAAGATGACGAATGAGACTTGAAGCCGCCAAGACACTTCCAATTTTACACGGAGAAAACCCGAACAACCAAAGACCTATGTACAAACACCGTGAAAACCTCAGAAAACAAATATTGCACCTCACGGGAGGAAATCCACCATCTGACCAGGACCTATGAAAAACTAGAAGTCCAAAGAGCTTCCATTTTATGTGACCTCGCATTCCTACGAAACTGCCGCGATGAAAATTTAATCCCCAAATGCTTCCAATTGAAATTCCACTCCAACTCTGCAGCCACCAAACGCATCCTAAAAAGAACAGAATTGGCCTTAATCAGAAATGAACTTCACACAAAAAGATTCCTCCTAGATCAAATCAACAAAGATCTCCTCACACTTCACCTCAAACTCAGCAACAAGATGCACCCGCACTTTGGGACAAATCCAAACAACTTGCCGTCTGAGAGCCAAACACAGACCACCCTCAAGACAGACACGCACACCAACAAACTCAAGACTACAAGAACGCCAGAAAAAAAACCCCTCCACCCTCACAGCAACACATGAAACAAACAGTGCATAACATCTCAGATAGGATCCTCACCAAAGCTGAAACCGATGTCCTTTCCAAAGGATTCAACTTTGCAGTCACTCCCAAATACATCCCCACTGAGACCATTATATGCGGAGTTGAAACCAGCCTGACCAAAATCAACCCCGATGACGCTAACAAAATCAGACTCGAAATCACCAACATCCTCTGCAGCAGCAAGCCACCCAAAAGCAACTTACCCAAAGAGGAACAGACAGCACTACTTAACCTGAAAAAAGATACCAGCATAATAATCCTACCAGCAGACAAGGGCAACGCCACGGTGGTTATGAACACATCTGACTACCAAACCAAATTAACCAACCTACTCCAAGACCCTGCATACAAGCCCCTAAAACAGACCCCACCACCTACCTAGAAAAACCACTAGATCCAAAATAAAAGCCTCCCCATCAGCGAAGAAATCCAACAAAGAATCATTCCCAGAGAGAAATCATCCAGATGCCCTAAGCTCCACGGCCTCCCAAGATACACAAAGAAGGAACCCCACTCAGACCCATAGTCAGCTCCATAGGCTCACCTCTACAAAACCTAGCCAAATTTCTCGCCAAACAACTACAGCCCTATGCAGAATCCATCGCCTCACATAAAAAACTCATTCCAGTTCATAGAGATCATAAAGAAACAAAACTTACAGCCCAGCGACCTACTCGTGAGCTTTGATGTCATATCCTCTTCACCCAAGTGCCAATCAAGGAAGCCTTGACAGCTATCCAAAACAAATATAACCCCCCCAAGCACATACTAGATCTGACCAACCACTGCCTATCCAACACATACTTCATCTATAACGGACAAAAATACAAACAAATAGAAGGCGCACCCATGGGATCACCCTCTCACCTGTCATTGCCAACCTCTACATGGAACACTTTGAAACCCAAGCACTAGAAAAATCTGATCACAAACCCAAACTCTGGCTCAGATACGTAGACGACACCTTCATAATCTGGCCACACGGGAAAGAAAAACTTGAAAACTTCCTCACACACCTCAATAGCCTACACCCCAAAATACAGTTCACCATGGAAACAGAAGTTAACAACCAACTTCCTTCCTAGATGTCTTAGTCTACAAGAAACCCAATGGCTCCCTAGGACACACCATCTACCAGAAGAAAACACACACAAACCGCTATCTGCATGCACTCTCACACCACCACCCAGCACAGATCAACTCAGAGCCAAGACACTCATCTCTAGAACAAAATGCTTAGCTGACGAACAACACCTAAAACCGAACTACACTCTCACAAACGTACTAACATCCAATGGATTCCAGAGAAATAAGATTACCAAACTAATCCAAAAGAACCCCCACTAAAACCCAAGACAGAGAGCAAGAAAATGGCACAGCCCTCCTCCCATATATAAAAGGCACCACAGACAGAATCAGCAAGATCCTCCACAAACATAACATCAAGACAGCATTCTGCACAAACCAAAAATATCCACCATCCTAAGAAACCCCAAAGACAAAATTGAGTTAGAAAATCAAGGAGTATATGAAATCCCATGCACCGCCTGCCCCACCACATACATTGGACAAACCAACAGAAGAATAAGTGCACGATTGAAGAACACAAGAACTCATTCAAAAGAGGAACCAACTTCTTCCTGGTCCAACACTTTAAAGTCACAGGACACGATATTGACTTTAAAAGACCAGAACTATCGCCAAAACTGAACACTTTAACAACAGAATAATCAGAGAAGCCATCGAGATAGAAAACGCCCACACAGCATGAACAAATGAGATGATACCTCCCGCCTACCAGCCATTTGGAAACCTGCCCTTATTGACAAACGTGTCCCTAACACGAGGAATGACACCAGACCCACACTCACGAGGTCCACACAGGATGTCACCACCACACATCCACCCAGAAAGCACACCCAAACCCACACTGATCAGGAAGCACGACCAAGGACCAGAAGCCAGACCGCAGCTGCAACATTAGCCACTTCAAACCCATCCAATCCATACATGCAGCAGACTGACACCCACTACGAAGATGTAGCACGACCACGAACACGAAGCCAAACAGCAGCAGTGCAGCTCACCAGCTCAAATCCACCTGCAGCACAGATTAGACTGAGCACAACCAAGCCCCCACCAACACAGGACACACCCCAGCCAATCAGAGCACAGAAAACCCCATCCAATCAGAGCACAGCCAAGCTCCCACCCAATCAGTTCAAACCCCACTAGCAGTTAAAAGGAAGAAACAGCTGCGATCACACATTGCTCCCAGAAGCACGGCTGAAGCCTGAAGATGACGAATGAGACTTCGTCGAAACGTCGCCAAGACACTTCCAATTTTACACGGGAGAAAACCCGAACAACCAAAGACCTATGTACAAACACCCGTGAAAACCTCAGAAAACAAATATATATATATATATATATATATATATATATATATATATATATTATAATAATATATAATAATATATATATATATAACAACAGAGTTGGAAGGGACCTTGGAGGTCTTCTAGTCCAACCCCCTGCCCAGGCAGGAAACCCTACACCATCTCAGACAGATGGTTATCCAACATTTTCTTAAAAATTTCCAGTGTTGGAGCATTCACAACTTCTGCAGGCAAGTCGTTCCACTTATTGATTGTTCTAACTGTCAGGAAATTTCTCCTTAGTTCTAAGTTGCTTCTTTCTTTGATCAGTTTCCACCCATTGCTTCTTGTTCTACCCTCAGGTGCTTTGGAGAATTGCTTGACTCCCTCTTCTTTGTGGCAACCCCTGAGATATTGGAACACTGCTATCATGTCTCCCCTAGTCCTTCTTTTTATTAAACTAGACATACCCAGTTCCTGCAACCGTTCTTATGATTGGACATGTGGTGGACATGTGGGAGAAGTGGGCAAAGTCTTGAACTTTCTTTTGGGTGTGGAAAACCCGGAAGCTCTCAAAATCAGGTTTTCCCAGATGTGCCAATATGACATCTCTAATAATAGTTAGCTTTGAGGAATTTCAAGCCTCAAAGCCTTTGATTTCATTGGGGAATCCATACTAGGAACCCTGACACCAAGGTTTTGAAAATACAGTGTTCCAAGGAATACAACTTTCCTATTTTGTACCTACATATCAGAAGTCCTCTAAGTGAGATCATCTTTGGAGATATTTTTTTAAAAAAAGAGCATTTAAACATAAACAGAGATTTGGGGCCTTGAGTTCCTGTAATTTTTTCTTAGAGCTAAGGCTCTAAGCGTCTTAGCAAATCAAAGTCAGCCTTGGGAAATCTCATATACCATCTGCATATTTTCTAGACAGTAATATGCAAGTGGTTTATCGCTGTCTTTTTCTGGGTTCTTCTGTTGTAGGGTTTCAGATGCAACACAGTTTTTCATGATCAGTGGAAGCTGTTTAAGTTCCCAACCTGAGCAAAATCTTCACAAAAACACTCAATCAAACCTTGGTCTACTTGAAGGTGGGTGGACTTCAACTCTCAGAATTCCCCAGCTAGCCTGCTGGGAATTGAAGTCCACCCATCTTCAAGGAGGAAGAAATACTGGTTAAGAAATACCGGTCTATCATTCTACAGAGATTCTCCATCACCCAGGACAGGTCATGGTTGTCCCAAAGGTGTTTTCCCCAAAGGCAACTGGACTTTTCTTGGATTTTTCCTGGAAAATATTTCGCTTCTCATCCAAGAGGCTTCTTCAGAAGTGAAGAAGCAGCTTCTCAGATGAGAAGAAAATGTTTTCAAGGAAAACATTTCAACATTTCAAGGAAATTTTTAAGAAAATGTTGGATAGCCATTTGTCTGAAATGGTGTAGGGTTTCCTGTTGTTGTCCTTTTAAATATTAGCTGGGTTGAGCCAGCTTTAAAGAAAGCACTGCGGTTTTTGTGTCTCCACCACCTTAAAACCACATCGTCTTTTTCAGCCTCTGAGTAAAAGGGTGCTCAATTCATTGCAACTCTCTGCCAAGAGAAATGTAGAAACAAATGTAGAAAGACAAACCTCATCCCCAAATACCTCTCGCTATGACTTTGTGTATTTTTAATAAATCCTTCTCTGTTGTACAGGACCATAATGCATCCACGAACCGGAAGGAATTGGGAATTTACACTGAATTTACCAGCGGTTGGAAGCACTTGGGGGTGGGAATCTCTAGAGTCACGGAACAATTCAGTTTTTGTGGTTGCTATTCTTGTATTTCCTCACTGTAAAAGTTTTAATAGGCCTCTATGTCTACACACACCCTCGTTTCCCCCACTTCCTCCTTAAAGAAATCCAAGAACACACAACAAACAAGGTGAACATCCTGTTCCCCCCCCCCATTTCATGCAATTAACCCCTCCCCTTGAAAGAGCAGTGGGGATGTTGTGATTATTTTGTGACCATTGTGAACAGTAAAGATGAAGAGACTTTGGAGTCCTAGTCGGTAATCACTTAAACATGAACCAGCCAGCTAATACGATCCTTGGTTGCATAAACGTAGAATCAAAATCACATGAAGTATTAGTGCTGCTTTATAAAACCTTAGTAAGGCCACACCTGGAATACTGCATCCTGTTTTGGTCACCACATTACAAAAAAAGATTTTGAGACTTTGGAAAAGAGCAAGTAAGATGATCAAAGGCCTGGAGACTAAAACATATGAAGAACCGTTGCAGGAATTGGTTATGGCTAGTCTAGAGAAAAGAAGGACTAGGGGTGACATGATAGTAGTATTCCAGTATTTGAGGGGCTGCCCCAAAGAAGAGAGGGTCAACCTACTCTCCTAAGCACCTGAAGGCAGGACAAGAAACCATGGATGGCTACTGATCAAGGAGAGAAGCAACCTGGAATTAAGGAGAAACTTCCTAACAGTGAGGACAATGAACCAGTGGAACAGAAGTTGCCTTCAGAAGTTGTAGGTGCTGCATTACTGGAAGTTTTTAAGAAGAGATTGGACAGTCACTTGTCTGAAATGGGATAGGATCTCCCAGTGGTGGGATTCAGCCAGTTCGCACCACTTCGGGAGAACCGGTTGTTAACTATCTGAGCAGTTTGGCAAACTGGTTGTTGGAAGAAATCATTAGGGCAGAGAACCGGTTGTTAAATTACTTGAATCCCACCACTGGGATCTCCTGCTTGAGGAGGGGTTTGGTCTAGAACAGGGGTCTCCAACCTTGGCAATTTTAAGCCTGGAGGACTTCAACTGGGAATTCTGGGAGTTGAAGTCCGCCAGGCTTAAAGTTGCCAAGGTTGGGGACCCCTGGTCTAGAAGACCTCCAAGGTCCCTTCCAGCTCTATACTGAAAAAAAAATGATTAAAACATCTTCAGTTTAAAAAGAAAAGCTATAGTCTATCCACTATAAGGGGTTAAGTGGCAAAATTACACTGTATGGCTATTTTCTGAATAATACTAATCCATGGGTTGGGCCAACTCACATTAAAGAAAATTTTGCATGAATGTTGCCATGATAAACTATGAGCTGTTCTAAGACCTCACCTGTCTAGCCTCCCAAAGTAACTTAAACATGTAAATTCATGCGGTATATCAGGGTTTTTGTTACTCTTTTTTCCCCCCAGTCAGAGAACAAGACTTTGTTTAGAATATCATGTCAGGAATTGCAAATCTCATTACTTAATTATTCCTCCCCACGACCACTCCATCCCATCAAACATTTCAAGTTTGTTAGAATGATTTGGAAAACTGGGTGGCACAGCTAGATCTTTAGGGGTCAAACTTGAGACTTCAAATGACAACTGAAGGTGGAAGCCCATGATGTAGTCTAGTGAAAAGAAGGACTAGGGATGACATGATAGCACTGTTTCAATATTTGAGGAGCTGCCCCAAAACAGAAGCGGTCAACCTATTCTCCAAAGTACCTGAGGGCAGGACAAGAAGCAATGGGTGGAAACTAATCAAGGAGAGAAGGAACTTAAAACTAAGGAGGAATTTCCTGACAGTTAGAACAATCAATAAGTGGAACAGCTTGCCTGCAGAAGTTGTGAATGCTCCAACACTGGAAATTTTTAAGAAAATGTTGGATAACCATCTGACTGAAATGGCCTGGGCTAGGGTCTCCTGCTTGAGCAGAGTATTGGAGTAGAAGACCTTCAAGATCTCTTCCAACTCTGTTATTCCGTTATTCTGATCCTTTAATTGCTATCAGATTTCGGTTCTCATCAGCTCTGGTCTGTAGAATCAATGGTCCAGGACATATGGAATCCTCCGTGTAAGGCCACCACTGAGCCCAAAATTTCTGTTGCTAAGCGACACAACTGTTAAGTCAATTTTGTGCCATTTCACAGCCTTCCTCGCCACGATGGTTAAGTGAATAAATTAGTGGAGAAGTTAGTCACTTTTAAGTGAATCCGGCTTCTCGATGGTCTTTGTTTGTCAGAAGGTCGCAGAAGGGGATCATGTGACCCTGGGACATTGACCGTCATAAATGTGAGTCACTTCCCAAGTGTCTGAACTTTGATCACGTGACCATGGGGATGCCGCAACAGTTGTTAAATGTGTGAAACAGTCATACGTCACTTTTTTTCAATGCTGTTGTAACTTTGGATGGTCACTAAACAAACCGCTATAAGTCAAGAACTACCTGTAACCATAGACCACTAACAGCAAAAAGACCAGCAATTCTATTTATCTGGTATAGACCAGGGGTCTCCAACTGTGGCAACTTTAAACTTGGCGGACTTCAACTCCCAGAACCCCCCAGCCAGCAAAGCTGGCTGGGGAATTCTGGGAGTTGAAGTCCGCCAAGTTTAAAGTTGCCACAGTTGGAGACCCCTGGTATAAACCAACCTTTCTATTCTTCAGTCCAAGAGCAAGGTAGAATTTTATTTTATTTTTTTGCAGAGAAATGTCAGGATTGCAGGGCGATATTATTTTTTATTTCATTTTAGGTTCCAATGTTCTGCAAGTTTATTTGAAACTGACCTTCAAGGGAGCTGTGGAAGAAGTGGAAATATATAAGGAAGAATAAGTAGACCAGGTTTCTCTATCCAAAATGTGGCAATCTTATCCACTAATCCAAACAATGAATTAATTCCAGTAAGAGGAGTAAAGTATATTTTAATGAGATCATCATGACTAGTTAGATGATCTCACTGAAACGTACTGTACTCCTCTTACAAGAATCGCACCCATGTGCAAAACCAGGCGTACATGCAATCCTTAAGACTCGCTTAGTGTCGCAACTGTGTCTTGCATTGACTTCAAATACTGGCTAGCATTAACATGTTCAGCAAAACATGAAGTTTACAAAACCTACTTCATTCTAATTATGATTTAACAGGATAACAGGATTGGAAGGGACCTTGGAGGTCTTCCAGTACAACCCCCTGCTCAGGCAGAAAATCCTGTACCATTTCAAACAAATAGTTATCCAAGCATTCCATGTATTCTCTAATATTCCGACCTATCTGTAACAAATATGCATGCCAGCAACCTGATTCAGCTCATAAGATATAGAATACGGTTGGAAGGGACCTTGGAGGTCTTCTAGTCTAAGACTCTTGCTCAAGCAGGAGAACCAGTGGTGGGATTCAGCCGGTTCGCACCACTTCGGGAGAACCGGTTGTTAACTTTCTGAGCAGTCTGGCAAACTGCTAGTTGTTAGAAGAAATCATTAGGGCAGAGAACCGGTTGTTAAATTACTTGAATCCCACCACTGAGGAGAACCTATACTATTCTAGACAAATGGCTGCCAAGCTCTTCTTAAAGACCTCCAGCGATGGAACATCCACAACTTCTGGAGGCAAGTTGTTCCACTGGTTAATTGTTCTCCCTGTTAGGAAGTTTCTCCTTAATTCCACGTTGCTTCTCTTCTTGATTAGTTTCCATCTGTTGCTTCTTGTCTTGCCTTCTGGTGCTTTGGAGAATATGTTGACTCCCTCTCCTTTGTGGCAGCCCCTGAGATATCGGAAGGCTGCCATCATATCACCCCTAGTCTTTCTTTTCACTAGACTGGCCAAACCCAGTTCTTGCAACCGTTCATCTTATGTCTTAACCTCCAGCCTCCAGATCATCTTTGTTGCTCTTCTCAAAAATATGGAACGCTTCACGAATGTGTGTGTTTTGTCAGTGCTGATCTGATCTGTTATCCAGTCTTAAACAGTTCAGCAGGATTTTTTTGAACGGAGCCTCCAAATTATAACCTTTCACCACTCGTCCCAAAACACAGTTTGCAAAAGTATTATTTTTAGTAAAGCCAGAAACAATGCTATCATTTGCTCTCCGTCTTTCACTCTACCCAAGTATTTGCAAAAGATACAAAAAAGCATTTGCAGGCAAAACACAAAAGTTTTAATGGACTGAAACAGAATGGCAAAATGTGTCCAGTATCTCCCATTTGGATTTTAACTCAAAGCTATATAAATTTGACAGAATAAAGCTATAGGTATCACAATTCAGGCATACAGACTACAATTTAATTAAGTTTCTCATGTTATGAAGCTGGAATAAAACCTGGTTAAACCTATGGTTTTGAGGGATTGTTGTAAGGGAAAATTAGGGCCAACTGAAGTTAATCAGGAATTGGGCGTGTCTAGTCTAAAGAAAAGACGAATTAGGGGCAACATGATAGCAGTGTTCCAAGGGGCTGCCACAAACAGGAGAGGGACAACTTATTCTCCAAAGCATCTGAAGGCAGGACTAGAAGCAATGGAAAGAGACTAATTAAACAGAGAAGCAACCTAAAACTAAGGAGAAACTTCCTGACTGTGAGAACATTTAACCAGTGGAAGACTTATCTCCAGAAGTTGTGGTGCTCCAACACTGGAGGTTTTTAAGAAGAGATTGGACAACCATTTGTCTGAAATGGTATAGGGTCTCCTGCTTGAGCAGAAGGTTGGATTAGAAAACAGAATAACGGAGTTGGAAGAGGTTTGGAGGTCTTCTAGTCCAATCCCCTCCAAGATCACTTCCAACTCTTTTATTTTGTTGATTATACCATGCTACTCCCCTTTATGGGGTCGCAATGGGTTGGACACGACTTCGCAACTAACAACAACAACAACAAGGCCAACACCAGGGCCTCTGGTGGCTCAACAGGCTAAGTAGTCTGTTATTAACAGCAGCTGCTTGCAATTACTGCAGGTTCAAGTCTCACCAGGCCCAAGGTTGACTCAGCCTTCCATCCTTTATAAGGTAGGTAAAATGAGGACCCAGATTGTTGGGGGCAATAAGTTGACTTTGTATATAATATACGAATGGATGAAGACTATTGCTTAACACAGTGTAAGCTGCCCTGAGTCTTCGGAGAAGGGCGGGATATAAATTCAAATAAAAAAAAATTAAAAAACTCCCCTTTAATACTCACAAAATTGAAGATGTGAGGAAGAAGTTCTAAAATGAATCCTACCTTGCCGGCTTGGAAGTGCACAGAAGGTAAAAAACACATTACTTCCTGGTTAAAACCAGGAAGTAATGACACCCAGGCAGGTGGGTGGAGCTTCACTCCGCCATCGCTACCAGATCGCTGAACTACCAGCCACAATCGCTACCGGATCGCGTGTTCCGGTCCGATCTGAGAGCATTTCACCCCTGCTACCCTGTGAAGGTTCCTCTCGAAACCTTAAGTTAAGTACCCAGATGGGTTCTTACTGAATTTCCCACTCAGTGCATAGTCTCTGAGACAATGAAAATGGGAGCAGATAGATAGATAAAGAATCTCCAATTGTGGTCGGTCAAAGCATGCCAAAACGCTGCTCCTAATTTAAGGAATTTATCTTCAAATTATAGCTGGACCACAAAGGACTTTCTTTGCACAAAAATACACACAGTGACATTGGAAGTCACCCTACCATCTAAAACCCAGTTCTGCAGCTGCTAAGACACTGAGCATACAACCGCTGGCCAGACTAGAGAAAGCCAAACAGTGTGAGGATCTACTTAGATGTTGATTCCACCATAATTCCAAAGAAAAGAGTTTGGCCAGTCTGGGAAGACAAACTTCAAAAGGTCAAGACAAAGGGTCTTTCAAATAAGCTGGATTGCATGGACACAAGCATGTAATTTCTCCTGGTAGCGCTGCATAAATCTTGTGCCATTGACTTCTTCTGGGGCAGGGGTCTCCCACTTTGGTCCCTTTAAGACTTGTGGACTTCAACTCTCAGAGAACTCTGGGAGTTGAAGTCCACAAGTCTTAAAGGGACCAAGGTTGGAGACCCCTGCTGTGAAGAAGACCTCTTCTCCAGAGACTTCTCCTGCTTCTCTGGAGACCAACATGATGCTCCAGAGAAGACCTGCTAAACCAGGGATCTCCAACCTTGGTCCCGTTAAGACCTATGGACTTCAACTCCCAGAGTCCCAAGTCTTAAAGGGACCAAGGTTGGAGACCCCTGCTGTGAAGAAGACCTCTTCTCCAGAGACTTCTCCTGCTTCTCTGGAGACCAACATGATGCTCCAGAGAAGACCTGCTAAACCAGGGGTCTCCAACCTTGGTCCCTTTAAGACTTGTGGACTTCAACTCCCAGAGTCCCTCAGCCAGCAAAGCTGGCTGAGGAACTCTGGGAGTTGGTCCACAAGTCTTAAAGGGACCAAGGTTGGAGACCCCTGTTCTGGGGTGTCTTCTTGTCTTTCCAACCAGCTTTTTGGTCTTGGATTTTTGTAGTCTCCAACAACCTTTTTCAGCCTTGTTTTTGGGTTTTGGAGATCAGCCAACTCAACTGACATTCTCCCAGTGCTTCTCCTATCTGAGCAGCGAAGCTACAGGGAAGGGCCGAGACAGAGATAAGGCTTTCCCAGCCTTGTGCTGATTCATCTTCCTTAAGCAACACAGCTGAACTGGCACAAGCTGTGGGTGGCAGGTTCAGCCCAATGCCCTTGGACAACAGCTCACAAGACTTGAGAACAGGTTGGGAAAGAACCAATGTATCCCAAAGATGGGGTGGGGGGCTTCCAAAAGGCAACTGGAGTTTCTTTGGTGGGGGAGTTTCTTTGGAAACATTTCACTTCTCATCTAAGAAGCTTCTTCGGTTCAGAAGCCGAAGAAGCTTCTTGGATGAGAAGTGAAATGTTTTCAGAGAACAAAACCAAGCGAGTCCAGTTGCCTTTTGGAAAAAGTTTTGGCCGCCGCGATGTAAAAAAGATGCTGAGACTCTAGAAAGAGTGCAGAGAAGAGCAACAAAGATGATTAGGGGACTGGAGGCTAAAACATATGAAGAACGGTTGTAGGAACTGGGTATGTCTAGTTTAATAAAAAGAAGGACTAAGGGAGACATGATAGCAGTGTTCCAATATCTCAGGGGTTGCCACAAAGAAGAGGGAGTCAAGCTATTCTCCAAAGCAAAGAACAGGAAGCAATGGGTGGAAACTAATCAAGGAGAGAAGCAACCTAGAACTAAAGAGAAATTTCCTGACAGGTAGAACAATTGATAAGTGGAACAACTTGCCTGCAGAAGCTCCAACACTGGAAATTTTTATGAAAATGTTGGATAACCATCTGTCTGAGATGGTGTAGGGTTTCCTGCCTGGGCAGGGGGTTGGACTAGAAGGCCTCCAAGGTCCCTTCCAACTCTGTTGTTATTATTATTAATATGTATTAGACAAAATAAATAAAAAAACCTCAACATTTTGCATAATAATACATACTAGCCACTTACTTTTGCATCATAATATATACTAGCCATTTCTATAACAAGAAACCTATCTGATCGGCAAAGCCCCAAAGTTTCATTTTTTTCCCCCACCTCAAGCACAAAGTCCAGAAACAGCTTCCAAGTCGAAACAAAAGTAATTATGTATTTTTTTTTTCCTTTAATGAAAGCAGTCAATTTAGCCATCTCTGCTTACCCCATCAAGCATTCATCCATTGTGGGAATCAAAGTGTCCTTCCATTTTTGTGGGTTAAATAACCTTGTTGCCTTCAGGTTGTCCTTTAACTATATTAAAGGCATTGCCAATTACTTGGACATTACATTGTCAGACATCAGCTAATTTTCCCAGAAGGCTAAATTTAATCTACTACTAGATGGGTTTTGGTTTTTGTTTTGTAAAAATGCTTCCTAAAGCAGGGGTCTCCAACCTTGGTCCCTTTGAGACTTGTGGACTTCAACTCCCAGAGTTCCTCAGCCAGCTTTGCTGGCTGAGGGACTCTGGGAGTTGAAGTCCACAAGTCTCAAAGGGACCAAGGTTGGAGACCCCTTTCCTAAAGAACCGTTTTATTCCCATGATGAAGAGGCAGCAGAAATGTCAATTCAAACCGATTAACCAAGTGGATTACTCACAGCCAGCTATCTGAAAATCTCTCAAAGAATCCTGAGTGGTATTTGACCTTTTTATGAGCGGACGCCAATAAAACTATTGCTCCCTGTCTGAAGTTTGAAATTCTGCGGCAAAAGTGTGTTAGACACATTTCAGTTTAAGCTGGTTCTTGCCAGTCTAATCGATGGATTCAATTGCATTTATTGGGATCCCGTTTTTATTATTTTTACAAATGACACAAGGTGGGGAAAGTATCCAACGTGACTTTCTCCTCCTGTTTTCCCCACAACAGCAACCCTGTGAGGTGGGCTGAGAGAGAATGCCTGGCCCAAAATCACCCAGCTGGCTTTCATGCCGAAGGAGGGACTAGAACGCACCGCCTCCTGGTGATTGGCCCAAAATCACCCAGCTGGCTTTAATGAGTAAGCTGCACAGGTTTGTTTTTTTTATTTATTTACATTTATATCCCGCCCTTCTCCGAAGACTCAGGGCGGCTTACAGTGTATAAGGCAATAGTCTCATTCTATTTGTATATTTACAAAGTCAACTTATTGCCCCCCCAACAATCTGGGTCCTCATTTTACCTACCTTATAAAGGATGGAAGGCTGAGTCAACCTTGGGCCGGGCTTGAACCTGCAGTAATTGCAGGCTACTGTGTTCTAATAACAGGCTTCTTACCAGCCTGAGCTACCATGGCCCAAGTATTCAGTCGGTTTGGTCCGGTTCGGGTGAACCGATAGCAGAAATTTTAACTAGTTTGGAGAACCAGCAAATACCACCTCTGGCTGGCTCCGCCTCCACCCGCCCAGTCAGCCGGTCGCTGCTCGCCCCCGCCTGCCCGCTCACCATGCCACACCACGCCCAGTCACTCCACATCTCGCCCGCTCGCCCGCCATTGCTAGCCTGTCCCCGCCCATCATTGCTGCCTGCCTTCTGCCGCAGCCCTGATCTCCCTGGGTGAGTGAGCTTGCATTTATATCCCGCCCTTCTCCAAAGACTCAGGGCGGCTTACAGTGTATAAGGCAATAGTCTCATTCTATTTGTATATTTACAAAGTCAACCTCGGGGTGGACACAGTGAGGCTCAGCCGCCTTTCGGACCTGGCTCTTGACATCCTTCCTGTTCTGTCCTCCTTCACCTCCGTCCGAGCAATGGCTTAATTAGCTGGCACTATCAGCTCTGGCAGCAAAATAGCGAGCATCTGCCAAGTGTCTCTGTTATCTCCCTCGACGCCGATGAGTCACCCAGGAACAAACTTCAGCTCTTAGTTAATCAGTTGATTTGCCTGCTACGAAGAGGCATAGCAGCCCTTGTTGCTTTTATATCCTGTGGGGTGTGGCTCCATGACTCAGCACTTCCTAAGCCTGCCCCACCCCTGCTTCTGTTGTTCCCGATTCTCCTGCCTACGAAACCTAGGGTCCAACTAAGCCTGATTGCCATCAGCTGGGTCTGGAGGCGTGGCCTGGGGGGGAAGAGTCAGGAGACAGAGGCCTCGTTATCTCCTCCACCTGGCCTGCCTCTGGCTCCTGGAGCTGAGCCAGGGAAGCCGGTGCTCCCGAGGTAAGTCCTGACGGCCCTTCCCCCTCACTTTCCAAGTCACTTTCTGGCAGGAGGCCCGGCTCCAAGTCACTTTCTGACAGGAGGCCCGGGTTGGGGGGCGCAGACACATCACCGCCACCTGCATGCCATCCACCCACTTGCCCTCTGCCTTGGGTCAGGGACATGCCAGTCCCTGGCTCAGGCCTTCCCCGGGCCCTCCACCCGCATGCCGCCCACTTGCCCAATGCCTCGGTTCAGAGGATGCCCAGTCCCTGGCTCTGGCCTTCCCTGGGACCTTCACCTGCATGTCAACTGCTCGCCCTCCGCCTCAGGTCAGGGGACACGCCAGTTCCTGGCACTGGCCTTCCCAGGGGCCTCCGCCCACATGCCACCCGCTCGCCTTCTTCCTTGCTTACCTTCCAAATGACCACCTTGGTGGTGGTGGGGGGACACAGCAAGGTTCAGCCGCCTTTCGCAACAAGCCTCCAGCCACCAGTAGTTTTTGGCGCAAGAAGAAGCCTACAGCCACCACTACTGGCTCAGTTCCAGCTGGCAGAGGCAGTGGCTGGAGGCTTCTTGTGCTGAAAACTACTGGTGGCTGGAGGCTTCTCGCACCAAAAAAGAGGCCTGAAGTCCCATCGCTGCCCTGTTCTTCATGCCGGCCACACATGCACACCCCCTTGCCTGCCAGTGCCGCTCACAGCCAGACCCAGCCAGGATAATGGCCTGCTGATGAGCTTCAGGCTGACGCTGCGTGGAATCTCTCCAAGCGCCCAAGGTTCACTCTGCTGCGCCAGATGCTTTCCCAGCAAGAGCAGCAATGGAGAGAAGCAGCCGCTGACCCGGAGAACACGTGGAGCATCTCCATGTGCTCTCTGGGTCAGCGGCCATTTCTCTCCTTCACTGCTCTTGCTGGGAAAGCGTCTGGTGCAGTATAGCAAAATTTAGCAACCAGGAGTTGCTGCTTTGGGTCCTGTAAATCCCATCCGGAAAGTGCTGAGAGCACAGCATTCAACCTGGCTGCTTCTCTCTGCACAGCGCTTTCCAGATGTGACTTAGAGGAAAGGGGCAGCTCACAGCTGCTAAATATTGTTGTGCTGCACAAGACGCTTTCCTTGGGCCCTAAGGGCTGCCCACCCGGAGCGCCGCTGCTGCCATTCTGAAGCTGCCCTTCAGGATGGATCAGTAAGTTCTTGCTTTGCTCCCCAGGAAGGGCTCCGTCATGGAGGACTGTCTGGGGCGCTTTGTCTCGGGCATGGGGTGACGGAAGGAGGAAGTGTGTGTGGTGGGGAAGTCTGCTAGCAGTTCTTGCAGCCAAAGCCAGGATGTCTGCAAACTTGCGTATGTATGTATGAGATCTTCTGCCTTGAGCAGAAGGTTGAACTGTACGACCTCCAAGGTACCTTCTGATTCTAAAGTCTCCAAAACAAGGGAATTTGCTTAAAGTGTGTGTGAGAGAGAGAGAGAGAGAGAGAGAAGGAGAGAGAGACATGAGTACCAAGTCACATGACCACCAAGCCATGACCACCAAGCCATGCCCACAGAACCGGTAGTAAAAAAATGTTGTGTCTGCGCCCCCCAAGCCGGGCCCCCTGCCAGAAAGTGACTTGGAAAGTGAGGGGGAAGGACCATCAGGACTTACGTCGGGAGCACCGGCTTCCCTGGTTCAGCTCCAGGAGCCAGAGGCAGGCCAGGTGGAGGAGATAACGAGGCCTCCGTCCCCTGACTCTTTCCCCTCCCCAGGCCATGCCTCCAGACCCGGCTGACGGTAGTCAGGCCTGGCTGGACCCTAGGTTTCATAGGCAGGAGAGGCGGGAACAACAGAAGCAGGGGTGGGGCAGGCCTAGGAAGTGCTGAGTCATGGAGCCACACCCCACAGGATATAAAACCAGCGAGAGCTGCTGTGACTCTTTGTAGCAGGCAAATCAACTGCTTAACTAAGAGCTGAAGTACGGTTTGTTCCTGGGTAACTCATCGGCATCAAAGGAGATAACAGAGACACTTGGCAGACACTCGCTAGTTTGCTGCCAGAGCTGATAGTGTCGGCTAATTAAGCCACCACTCGGACGGAGGTGAGGGGGGACAGAACAAAAAATTTGAATTCCACCACTGGTAAGCTGGGACTAGAACTCACCGTCTCCCACTTTGTAGCCTGATGGTTTTACCACTAGACTAGAGCGAACTGGCACTCTAGAAGATGCTCCTGAACACGCCTTTTCTTGTAACTTTAAGTCTTGATTAATAAAACAAAATGAAATCTAAAAGGAGCAACAGCCAGCCTCTCCTCTCAGTAAGTGAAACAACTGCACTGCTACCGTCATAAATGTGAGTCAGTTGCCAAGTGTCTGAATTTTGATCACGTGACTGTGAGGATGTTTGCAATGGTCGTAAGTATGAACAATGCTTATAAGTCACTGTTTTAAAGGGATGTTGTAACTTCGAACGTTCGCTAAATTACTGTAGTAATTTCGCTAAATTACTAAACTATTGTAAGTGGAGGACTTCCTGTATCTTGGACAGCCAAGAAAACAAGCAAATGGACCATGGGACAAACCAAGCCAGAGTTTTCACTCAAGGCATTAATGACCGACCAGCCTCTAATTATCCTACTTTGAACACCTTATGCCAGGGGTCTGCAAACTTGGCTCTTTTAAGACTTGTGGACAAGTTTGCAGACCCCTGCCTTATGTAAAGACCCAGCTCTCTGAAGGAAGTTCTGATGCTTGGAAAAGGTGGAAGGAAACAGAAGAAGACAACCAGCAGCAAGGTCCATAATGTCAGCTATTGTTGTGTCTCGTTCGCTTTCCCCGCAGCCGGGCCCCTCTTATCTCCTTCCAGATGCTGAGGAATGTCCTGGCATGCCTCCAGGCCCCAGCCCTGGCTCCATGCCCAGACAGGCTGAGGAAGAAGCAGCGCCTCCAGCCCCCAGCCCTGGCTCCATGCCCAGGCAAATGGAGCAACTAGATCCCTCCCCCTCCCCCACAGCATGTGAGCCTGAGGAAGGTCAATTACCAACAGCTGGAGACTGGAGCGACCCTCGCTTCAGGAGAATTGATAGGCGGCATCAACAGAAGGAAGGGAGGGGGACGCCTGGATAAGTGCTGAGTCATGGAGCCACACCCCATGGCCTATATAAAGGATCTGCTTTCTGGCATTCTCTGAGTCAGGCAAAGTCTACCTTACATTGCTGAAGTCACTTCCTGGTCTCCTGCCTGCCTTGAGAACTTTGCTAGGACTTTGGCAGAGCTGCAGAGGCACGCCTGATTCGGATTTCCCTGACCCGGCCGTCAGCGGAGGAGTGGGACATGACAGCTATGATAGTGACGGGTGCAGCCTTTGGAAGACCTGAAGGCCAAGTTAGGAATGGATCTTTACGGAGAAAACCTATCCTCATGGTGGCACAGTGGTTAGAGTGCAGTACTGCAGGCTACTTCTGCTGATTGCCCGCTGACTGCAATTTGGCAGTTCGAATCTCACTAGGCTCAAGGTTGACTCGCCCTCCATCCTTCCGAGGTGGGTAAAATGAGGACCCAGATTGTTGGGGGCAAGAGGCTGACTCTGTAAACCGTGTAGAGAAAGCTGCAAAAGCACTGTGAAGCGGCATATAAGTCTAAGGGCTATGGCTATTGCTATCAGCCATGAGTTGATGGCATCTAATCAAAACCAACCAACCAACCTTGGTTGATCCAAGAAGCTGGTTAGCACCTGAATGGGGCAAATCATCAGGAAATTTCCCCAAATGAATTGTCACCTTCTTAGCCAACTCTACTAAGGGAAATCGCATGGCACGGAAGAAGGGTTTCAGAGGCAAACCTGGAGGCCAAACAATGGAGCAGAAAGTGAAACTAGAAACTAGTTCACTTCGGCAGCACATATACTAAAATTGGAACGATACAGAGATTAGCATGGCCCCTGCGCAAGGATGACATGCAAATTTGTGAAGCATTCCATATTTTTAATTTTTATAAAATGTTTTCTAGATGCCATTTAGATCCTAAGAAACTATCCTGTATTTATCCAGATATGCAAGCAAAATGTTGGAGATGTAATTGTGATGACGCTACATATTTTCATATTTGGTGGACTTGCAAGAATATTAAGGCTTTTTGGATAAGAATTTGGTGGATTTTACAAAATGTTCTGAAAAAGAAGATAAAATTCCTGCCCCAATTTTTTTTGTTGGGAATTATTACGGACTGTACAATAATTGAGACTAAATTGATTTTAAATCTAATAACAGCAGCAAGATTACTAATAGGACAATACTGGAAGAAAAAAGAAGTACCTACAATAGAAGAATGGATATTGAAAGTTGCCAATTTGGCTGAGATGGTGAAAATCTCAGCCTTTTTGAAAGACAATATGCAAGAAAGATACTTAAAGGAATGGAAAAAATGGATTGACTATATTCAAAACAGATATCAGATTAAGAAATATCAGACTGCCTTTGAATGATTAGGATGTATTATTTTTGATTGTTTTGGGGGAAGTTAGGAACTGATGAGAATTGTAGGAGTATAATTGAGTTGGGAGGGAAAAACTTTTAGCGTATGTTTGTTTTATTTTTAACCATACCTTGTGTTTGTTCCGGGAAGTCGGGGGGGGAGGGGGGTTTGTGAAGGGAGGGGAAAGGGGGGAAAAAGCTTTGTAAAACTTTTTCAATAAAAGAAAGAAAAGAAAGTGAAACTAGAATCAAGGAGGGAGGCTGCCTTCTGGCAGATTTTGAGGTATGAATTATGCACATCCTCCCCCTGCATTTATTTTAAAAGTTACCGAGAAAACTAGCAAAGCAGGCTGCTGAGAAAGAGACACCTTTGGGAAAAATTAGCCTGAAAAAAAACCCCAAATCAATGCTTTACGATGCCACAAAATGAAACCTATATTTATCTAAGGAAAAGGTGGCGGGGAAGAGCTGAATTATGCATTAAAAGGTTAGCTCCCGCCATAAATGCACTCACTCTGCCTTTAAATTGTTGATGGAGAGAAACTTTCAGATTTCTTTTTTTTTTTGAAATTTTTATTTATTTTTAGACATAAAATTAAAAAAAAAAACCTCATCAAATCAATTCCATTACAACCTGCTGCATGGGTGTTAACATATCTTCGTGTGCATTCACAAAATAAACTTCTCTTTCATACATGTATCTGATACTCATTTTTCCTAACGTATCTTTCCGTTTAACCAGTTGTAGAATAAGTCCCATATTTTATAGTATTGCTTATCTTCTTGTTCTCTAATTTCAAATGTTAATTTACTCATCTCTGCACATCCCAACATTTTTCTAATTATTTCATCTTGCAAAAACTTTCAGATCTCTTGATTGAAACTTCACGTTATCAATCCAAGCCCAACTTTAGCAACAGCGTGCGAGTTGCAGAACCTCTTGCACAAAATTAGCACATCAAACAACAATTATCTTTCTGTCTGTTGGGTTCTCATTGGAAACATGGGAACATCTTCAAAGCTGCTATTGTTGTGAGTGGAGTCTGAAGAGGTCAACGTTAGAAAGCAATGAACCACTTTCGTTTGAACCAGTTTGAATTTAGATTGGACTCAACAACCAACAATGAGAATGGACAGAGAATTCAGACAATCTAGATTTAACACCTTTGGTATCTGGGGCTCAGCCGAAAATAAATTTCCCATTCCTGCTTTCCAGTCTACTTAAGTCACTCATATAATGCCAGACCCTTCAACGTCTCTTTGTGCCATAAAAACTGCCACAAAAACAACTTAGGCAATATCACAACTTTCAAAGTCTTCACAGGTGCCCTCAGGCACCTGCTCTGGGTGCTTTGAACTGGGAAATGAAGCAAAGTCCCAGGCCTAATTTGTGCATGGATGGGAGACCACCAAGAGAGCTCAGATCTATTATTAGCCTGGAAAGTTGCGGGGGGGGGGGAATCCTTTAAAAAAAAATCACAGCAAATCAGTTGCTCCAACAACAACAATGTCCACAACAAAGATTATGATTATCTGGAAGCGTTATTAGGGCCCTACACCAATATTTGTTTCAAAGTTGGCAAGTTTAAGACGTACAGACTTCAACTCCCAGAATTCTCTAGCCAAATCTGGATGTTGGAAGGACACACGTCTCAACATGCGAAACTGCAGTACGTGAGGCTGTTTTGTATCTACAAGGAGATGCAAAATGTGGTGGTGCTAAGGCTACATAATCAGTCCCAAACCTCAAGATAAATTCAAGGTGCTTTTAACACGACTCAAGGGGAGCATTATTCCACTTTAGGAGAAACCCTTCCATACTTCCACCTCTCACAATACTTGACAACACAGTATCAACAATAGAAACCTTCAAATTTCTAGGTTCTATCATATCACAAGATCTAAAATGGACAGCTAACATCAAAAACATCATCAAAAAAGGAC
This sequence comes from Ahaetulla prasina, assembly GCF_028640845.1. Lineage (NCBI taxonomy): Eukaryota > Metazoa > Chordata > Lepidosauria > Squamata > Colubridae > Ahaetulla > Ahaetulla prasina. The sequence continues at coordinate 8,796,728 of NC_080544.1, read as the reverse complement.
AACAAAGAATGTTCTTTCTGCGCCAACTCAGAAAGCTCAAACTGCCCAAGGAGCTGCTGATCCAGTTCTACAGAGGAATTATTGAGTCTGTCATTTGCACCTCTATAACTGTCTGGTTCGGTTCTGCAACCCAACAAGAAAAACACAGACTTCAGAGGATAATTAGAACTGCAGAAAAAATAATTGCTACCAACCTGCCTTCCATTGAGGACCTGTATACTGCACGAATCAAGAAGAGGGCCGTGAAAATATTTGCAGATCCCTCACATCCTGGACATAAACTGTTTCAACTCCTACCCTCAAAACGACGCTATAGAGCACTGCACACCAGAACAACTAGACACAAGAACAGTTTTTTCCCGAAGGCCATCACTCTGCTAAACAAATAATTCCCTCAACACTGTCAAACTATTTACTGAATCTGCACTACTATTAATCTTCTCATCGTTCCCATCACCAATCTCTTTCCACTTATGACTGTATGATTGTAACTTTTTGTTGCTGTCATTAAGGGTTAAACTGCAACCTATGACCATCATTTGTGTTGTAAATGTTGTACCTTTGATGAATGTATTTTTTTTATTTTATGTACACTGAGAGCGTATGCACCAAAACAAATTCCTTGTGTGTCCAGTCACACTTGGCCAATAAAATTCTATTCTATTCTATTCTATTCTATTCTATTCTATTCTATTCTATTCTATTCTATTCTATTCTATATGTTATTTAACAGAGTAACAGAGTTGAGAGGGACCTTGTAGGTCATCTAGCCCAACCCCCTGCTCAAGCAGGAGGCCCTATACCATTCCAGACAAAGTGGCTGTCCAGTCTTCTTTTTACAGAATAACCGAGTTGGAAGGGACCTTGTAGGTCATCCAGCCCAACCTCCACCCAAGTCGGAGACTCTATACCATTTCTGACGGATGGCAATCAATCCATTAAACATATGTTCATGTGTTTAACATATGTTCACAAAACCCCTTTATCCAGGCTGTGGGGAGAAAAAAAAAACACCCCACAAGCAGCATCTGCACAATACTTAGCCAATAGGATCTCATCTGAGCTGATTCAGCCAGCCGGAGAAGTTGGATTAAGGGATCTCAACCCAAATGACCTGAAGTTGTAATAATTCTTTTTCTTTTTATATAAAGTTTTATTTTTACATTCATATCCAACAACTCATCCAATGTACAGTCATATACAATTAGTCGGGCTTGCCCAGTCACCACCCCCTCCTTTTAACTCTCTTCCCTCTTCTACTTCTTCTACTTTCCAAACCTTCCTCCCCTTCTCTTATCTACATCCTCTCCTCCCTCCACCCTACACCTTCCTTCTCCCTCTTCTACCCCTCTTCCTTCCTCTTCTCCCTCTTCTACCCCTGTTCTCCTCTTTCCTACCTCCTACTCTCTCCTCTTTTCTCCCTCCCCGCCATTCTAAAATGGTAGCTGGGCAGACCCGACCCTACATTAATTATATTTATACATCTTCAATAATCCCTGTACATTAACCATCACTCCATCCTCTACCCTCAACCCCCCCCAGTTCCCCTCCCCCGTACCCCCCACCCCCACCCCAACTTCCCAGAACAAAATGCAGGGTATCAAAACTAACAATCATAATCCAAAATAAATCCTAAATTATAATCTCTAGTCGCTCCACACATAATCACACTCTCAATTCCCCTCTCCTTCAAAAATAAAGTTGTAATAATTCTAACTGCACTGATCTCAACAAAAGGCAGTTGAACTTCAAACTGCGAGTCCTTCCCCCTCCCCCCGACCGTTGTAAGTCGAGGACTCCCTGTGTTGCAAAATGCAGGGAATCCTCGACTTACAACAGTTCATTTAGTGACCAAAGTTACAAAAAAATAAAAAATAAAAAAATAAAAAAAAGTTATCTTTCCTTTTATGTACCCTGAGAGCATATGCACCAAGACAAATTCCTTGTATGCCCAATCACACTTGGCCAATACAAAATTCTATTCTATTCTATTCTATTCTATTCTATTCTATTCTATTCTATTCTGTAATATATTCTCTATTCTATTCTATTCTATTCTATTCTGTTCTGTTCTGTTCTATTTCTTTTATGTACACTGAGAGCATATGCACCAAGACAAATTCCTTGTATGTCCAATCACACTTGGCCAATAAAAAAATTCTATTCTATTCTATTCAAAAGCACTGGAAAAACAGTTGACTCGTGACTGGTTTTGACATTTCTGATACCTGCAGCAACCCTACAATCACATCATCAAAATTCAAATGCTCGGCAACTGACTCGTATCTATGATGGTTCCAGTGTAAGGGGGGGGTGTCATGTATCCCCCCTTGCAACCTTCTGGCAAGCAAAGTTTGTTAGGGACGCCAGATCCACTTAACAATGGCGTGACTAACTGAACAGCTGCAGGGAGTCACTTAACAATTGAACCAAGAAAGGCCGTAAGATGAAGCAAAGCTCACTTAAAAACTGGGTCGCTTACAACTGTGGTCGTTAAGTCGAGGACTGCCAGCACAGCCCTTTCTACCACCAGGGCTGGATCAAGTCTGTCTACCCCTACAGCAGGGGTCTCCAACCTTGGTCCCTTTAAGACTTGTGAACTTCAACTCCCAGAGTTCCTCAGCCAGCTTTGCTGGCTGAGGGACTCTGGGAGTTGAAGTCCACAAGTCTTAAAGGGACCATGGTTGGAGATTCCTGCCCTACGGGATTTCCCTCCCTGACAATCAAGGAAAGAACCAAATCAAATTCAGCTTAAATGCAATAATTCACCCTGCCTACTTCTGCAGATGAGCCACCGTACCCCAAAGTTTTGCAGTATTAGGGGGTCCTGCAAGCTGAGAAATCAGTCCGTACCCCACACACACACACGCTCCTACTAAACTTACACATATGACTGCAATGGAAATAATTGAGTGGGTTTTTGGAGTTAATACGTATAACTGAATGGAAGCGGACCTGAACAAAAAAAAATAAATGACTTTTTGTTTGAGTCATTTTCTCTAGTTTACAGAACTCCCTACCAGTTAGGCTACTGGGCTCAGCCCAACCCAACTCACAAGATTACTTTTTAAGGGGGCAGAGATCCTCATGGAAGCTGGTTGGATTTCAGATGAAAATACAGAGGAAGAAGCAACACACGGTTGACCTGATCCCTTTTAGACCTCTGCCAGGACAAGCACCTAAACTCTTGTCCAAAAATTGATTTGGAATTCCAACAGGTGATTGAAGAGTCAAGACCGGGCAGGTCAAAGTTTCGAAAAAACTCAAGAAATGGGGAAACACTTGAAGGCAGGGATCCTCAACCTTGGCCACTTTAAGCCTGGCGGAATTCAACTCCCAGAATCCCCCAGCCAGCAAAGCTTTTAATTTGTTAATTTTGCCAATTAAGCCCTTATGGTGGATAGACTATAGCTTCTCTTTTTAAACTGAAGATGTTTTAATCATTTTTTTTTCAGAATAGAGCTGGAAGGGACCTTGGAGGTCTTCTAGACTAGGGGTCCTCAACCTTGGCCACTTTAAGCCTGGCGGACTTCAACTCCCAAAATGCCCCAGCCAGCAAAGCTATTATTTTTATTTTTATTTTTATTTTTTTATTTGCATTTATATCCCGCCCTTCTCCGAAGACTCAGGGCGGCTTACACTATATCAAGGAATAATCTTCATCCATTTGTATATTATATACAAAGTCAACTTATTGCCCCCAACAATCTGGGTCCTCATTTTACCTACCTTATAAAGGATGGAAGGCTGAGTCAACCTTGGGCCTGGTGGGACTTGAACCTGCAGTAATTGCAAGCAGCTGCTGTTAATAACAGACTGTCTTACCAGTCTGAGACACAGAGGCCCCTATTAATTTGTTAATTTTGCCAATTAACCCCTTATAGTGGATAGACTATAGCTTCTCTTTTTAAACTGAAGATGTTTTAATCATTTTTTTTTCCGGAATAGAGCTGGAAGGGACCTTGGAGGTCTTCTAGACCAGGGGTCTCTAACCTCGGCCACTTTAAGCCTGGCGGACTTCAACTCCCAGAATCCCCCAGCCAGCAAAGCTGGCCGGGTATCTATCTTGGAAAATAGACCATGAGTAATTCTTTTGTATAATTGGCTTGAAAACGTAATTAGGGGTATAACTAGGACATCACTGGAAACTGAGCTAACTCAAAGGAGATTTTCTTTTATGTTCTCTAGATCAGGGGTCTCTAACCTCGGCCACTTTAAGCCTGGCGGACTTCAACTCCCAGAATCCCCCAGCCAGCAAAGCTGGCCGGGTATCTATCTTGGAAAATAGACCATGAGTAATTCTTTTGGATAATTGGCTTGAAAAAGTAATTAGGGGTATAACTAGGACATCATTGGAAACTGAGCTAACTCAAAGGAGATTTTCTTTTATGTTCTCTAGATCAGGGGTCTCTAACTTTGGCCACTTTAAGCCTGGCGGACTTCAACTCCCAGCAACTCCCAGCAAAGCTGGCTGGGGGAATTCTGGGAGTTGAAGTCCTCCAGGCTTAAAGTGGCCAAGGTTAGAGACCCCTGCTTTATGGGTTGGGTATTTTCCCTCTTTCAACAAAGCGACCAATAGATTCAACCAACAAGCATCCAGGAAGAGGAAGTTTCAGGTTTGTTGAAGATAAAGGTGGGGGGGGGGGAAGGAGGGAGTGTGTGAAGCAAGGAGCCCCCCGGAAGACCCCGAGAAGCCCAGAGCCCCCCAAACCCATCGGAACAACCCACCCTCCAAAAACCCCCGAACCGCGAGTCGCTAACCAGCCCCGAAACGGAGCGCTCGCGTTTTCCCCCAGCTTCAAGGTTGTCTTTGAGCGAACCCCCGCCGCGCCCTTCAGATGAGCGGATGGGGTTCTTGCGGCGGGCTGGGCCACATGGGCCTGGTAGTCAAGGGTGGAGGGGTGGGTGGGTTGAGTGTTTGGAAAGGCGGAGAAAAAAGTCAGGGATCCCACCCACCCACCCAAAAGCCCCTCAAATCGGACGATGGGGAGGAACAAAGGAAAACTCTTCCCTTCCTTCCCCTAGAAGAGCCTTAAAGCGAAGGGCTTGCAGAGGAAGGAAGGAAAGAAGGAAGGAAAGAAGGAAGGAAGGAAGGAGGGAGGGAGGGAGGGAGGAAGGAAGGAAGGAAGGAAAGAAGGAAGGAAGGAAGGAAGGAAGGAGGGAGAGAGGGAGGGAGGGAGGAAGGAAAGAAGGAAGGAAAGAAGGAAGGAGGGAGGGAGGGAGGAAGGGAAGGAAGGAAGGAAGGAAGGAGGGAGAGAGGGAGGGAGGGAAGGAAACAAGGAAGGAAGGAGGGAGGGAGGGAGGAAGGAAGGAAGGAAAGACCCCGCATGGGGGAGACCCCCCCTCAACCCCTACAAAAAGAAGGGGGACCCTAAGAGGGAAGAAAGACCCCCTTCCTCCTCCCCCTCCCCGCCTTACCGCGATGGGAAGCCAGGAACTTTTGCACCCAAGTTGGCTGGGCTTTTTTTCTTTTTTTCAAGCTTGTGGCCGGGGTCCCATCGGCTCCTCTTCCTCGCCGGGGGGGACAAAAAAAAACCGGGGGGTCCGCGCCGCCGCCGCCTCCGCCCTGCTGGCCGAGCAAACAAGCCTCTCGGCGGCCGCTTTGGCCACGCCCGGTGGCCGAGCCGCCTCAGCGCCCGCCCCGCCTCGCCTGCCTGCCTGCCTGGCTCCGCCGCGGAGGAGCGCTCGGCCAAGGGGAACCGCGGCGCCCGGGAATCGCTCCGTCCGGGAGCCTCGCGGCTGCCGCATTGGGATGCTCCCCTCTCCCCCATCCCCCCACCACGCACCCTGCCTACAACCGGGAAGCGTTGGGGACTGCGGAGAAGCTGAGCCGAGGAGAGGAGGCCACCAGGAAAAGCCAATCGCTTGGCTAGCCTGGAAGTGGGGGGGGGGGGGGGGGGGGTGGGGGCAAATCAACCCTTCCCTCTCTTTAGATGGGCTGGCAAGAAATACGAAATCGATTTATTTTATTTATTCATTTATTTATTTTGTCACAATAATATATATAAGTATCATACACAAAAGATTATATAGTATATAAACATATATATGAGTAAATATTAGGAGGTATAAGCATATATATATATATATACATACATATAGGTCTTTGGTTGTTCGGGTTTTCTCCCGTGTAAAATTGGAAGTGTCTTGGCGACGTTTCGACGAAGTCTCATTCGTCATCTTCAGGCTTCAGCTTCTTGCTCCCAAGTACAAAGCTGAAGCTGAAGCTGAAGCCTGAAGATGATGAATGAGATTTATATATATATTTGTTTTCTGAACTCAAACTAATCTGAGCACAACCAAGCCCCCACCCAAACAGGACACACCGCCAGCCAATCAGAGCACAAAAAAAACCTCAGAAAACATATATATATATACACATATATACATATACATACATATATATATATATATATATTTGTTTTCTGAACTCAAACTAATCTGAGCACAACCAAGCCCCCACCCAAACAGGACACACCGCCAGCCAATCAGAGCACAAAAAAAACCTCATCCAATCACAGCACAGCCAAGCTCCCACCCAATCAGTTCAAACCCCCTCTAGCAGTTAAAAGGAAGAAACAGCTGCGATCACACATTACTCCCAGAAGCACGAAGCTGAAGCCTGAAGATGATGAATGAGATTTATATATATATATGTTTTCTGAGGTTTTCGTAGGTGTTTTTATGTAGGTCTTTGGTTATTCGGGTTTTCTCCCACGTAAAATTGGAAGTGTCTTGGCGACGTTTCGACGAAGTCTCATTCATCATCTTCAGGCTTCAGCTTCGTGTTTCTGGGAGCAAATGCAAATCTTCAGGCTTCAGCTTTGTGCTTGCTCCCAGAAGTACAAAGCTGAAGCCTGAAGATGACGAATGAGACTTTGTCGAAACGTCGCCAAGACACTTCCAATTTTACATATATATATATATATATATATATATATATGAAGAAGAAAAGAGAAACAATAGGACAGGAATGGTAGGCACGTTTGTGCTCTTATGCACGCCCTTATGGTCCTCTTAGGAATGGGGTGAGGTCAATAGTAGAAAGTTTTTGGTTGAAGCTTTTAGGATTATGGGAAGAGACCACAGAGTCAGGTAAAGTGTTCCAAGCACTGATAATTCTGTTACAGAAGTCATATTTTCTGCAACCTAGATTAAAGCGGTTAACAAAAACAATATTGTTAGAATGTTTTTGTTAGAATACGGGAGGGGAGGGGAGGAGAAGACAGCCGGAAGGGACCTTTGAGATCTTCTAGTCCAGCCCCCCCCATTGGAACATATTTTTATTTTATTTATTTTTATTTTATTTATTTATTTTGTCAAACACAACAGTACAGGGGTCTCCAGCCTTGGTCCCTTTAAGACTTGTGGACTTCAACTCCCAGAGTTCCTCAGCCAGCAAAGGTTTGAAATAACCATCAAAATTGGATACAATCAAGGGGAACATTAGGACAGGAACGGTGGTACTCTTATGCACATAACACATCTAGTGCTCCTTGCTCCGCTTATTTTCCCGACAACAACCCTGTGAGGTGAGTTGGGTTGAGAGGGAGTGACTGCCCAGCTGGCTTTCATGGTTAAGGAGAGACTAGAACTCGCCATCTCCTGGTGGTTGGCACAAAGTCATCCAGCCAGCTTTCATACCTAAAGTGGGACTAAAACTCACCATCTCCTGGTAAACCGATCCAAACTAGACTGCAGAAAATAAGACTTCAGTAACAGAGTGGTCAACACCTGGAATGCACTACCTTACTCGATGGTGTCTTCCCCAATTCCCCAAAACTTTAACCTTAGACTGTCTACTATAGACTGCACCCCATTCCTAAGAGGTCTGTAAGGGGCGTGCATAAGTGCACCAGCGTGCCTTCCGTCCTTGTCCTAATGTTTTCTTTTATTCATATCCTTTACATGTATTTATAATTATGTTTACACTTGTATCTGTCATAAAATGCATGCTTGATGAAATAAATAAATAAATAAAATAAAGTCACCCAGCCAGCTTTCATACCTAAAGTGGGACTAGAACTCACCATCTCCTGGTTTCTAGCCACTAGACCAGACTGGTTTTTCCAGCTGCAGTTAATGCCATGGGCACAAGATCCCTTGATTTCACAGCCACTGAGAAATCAACATCCAGAAAAGTGGATGTTCAACCTCCATCTCAGCTCTGCCGAGAATCTACTACAAGCAACCTATGACCTCCAATAAGGTGGTAATATTTCCAGGGATATTCTAATAATCTTTCTTAAGCTCTTTATCCTTTTGATGGGTTATCCTTCCTTTCTTCTGGGTCCTTCAAGACCGAAAAGCATCTTCTTTTTTTGTAGTCCATTATCCACTTCCCTGTTCTGTCCCCCACTTCGCCTCCGTCCGAGTGATGGCTTAATTAGCCAGCGGTATCAGCTCCGGCAGCAGAATAGCCAGCGTCTGCCAAGTGCCTCTGTTATCTCCCTCGACGCTGATGAGTCACCCAGGAACAAACTTCAGCTCTTAGTTAATCAGTTGATTTGCCTGCTACGAAGAGACACAGCGGTTCTGGCTGCCTTTATATCCTGTGGGGTGTGGCTCCATGACTCAGCACTTCCTAGGCCTGCCCCACCCCTGCTTCTGTTGTTCCCGCCTCTCCTGCCTACGAAACCTAGGGTCCAGCCAGACCTGATTGCCATCAGCTGGGCATGGAGGCGTAGCCTGGGGGGGGGAAGAGTCAGGGGACGGAGGCCTCGTTATCTCTTCCACCTGGCCTGCCTTTGGCTCCTGGAGCTGAGCCAGGGAAGCCGGTGCTCCTGAGGTAAGTCCTGACGGTCCTTCCCCCTCACTTTCCAAGTCACTTTCTGGCAGGAGGGCCGGCTCGGGGGACGCAGACACAACATTCCTAAAGTATGGGAGTTTGGTGGCTGGACATCATCTAAAGGGGTGACCATCCTTATTGGGGTCCATCACGGATTGACTAACTCTCATTATTATTAACTCCTAAGAGTTAGTCCACCATCTGAAGGCACCTTCTTCTTTTTCTAGCACTGATGATGCTACTTGGTTGGGTAATGAAACATCTGCAAAAAAACAACCAGGCTCAAGAGAGCACCAAAGATCCCACAGTCCTCCTCCTCTCTGCAAACCTCATTCCTTTCTAGCACTGATGATGTTACCTAGTTGGGTCAGAAAACGTCTGCAAGAAAACCACCAAGCTCAGAGCATCAAGGACCACCTCCTCATCCTCCTCATCCTCTTCCTCCTCCACAAAACACTCTCTCCTCTAGCACGGATGCTGTTACCTGGTTGGGTCACGAAACATCTGCAAGAAAGCAACCAAGCTCAGGGAACATCAGGGACTCTTCATTTCAACCCTGAGTTACAAATAATCTCCTTTATTGGCTCTTCCTTCCATCCTTTTGCTCTTCCTCAATTCCAAACTCACAGACCAAAACATTCCTCCTGGAAAATTAATTGCTTTAACTATTCTGACCTTTCCTGTCCATCTTTGGCTGTTCTTCAGCCCAGGGAAACCAAGCCTAGTGTCTCATTAACGTCTTTTTCCATCCGCAATACATTTTTTCCGTGTATGAGTGGAAGTTAGCTGTGCAATTAAAAAGCAGCTGGGGTGTGTGTGACTTCCTTCACCCTGTGTCCGTCTGTCACTTCTCCACTGCACCTTGTGAATTTTACAGCTGTAAGCTGTGCAGTGGTGGAGAATTAACAACCGGAAGGCAACGAATGAAAAGTAACGTGGGTTGGAAATAAAAAGCAGAGCCAGGTTTAATTCTCTGCCCTCTCCTTGCTTGTTTGCTGATTGTTTCGCTGAACATGCTCTATTCTAAAAGTCAGGTATTATTAAGCATATATCCACTTACACACTGACATGTTAATACTTTTAACTCAGCTAGAACAAGATAGAAAAATGAAGTTGAAGATGCTTTGGGCTGACCAGCAGAGGGCAATATTGTAACAAAATTAGCAACAACTTTTGTAAGTAGGATAAATAAATATTAAGTTTTTCTAAATAGAATAGAATAGAATAGAATAGAATAGAATAGAATAGAATAGAATAGAATAGAATAGAATAGAATTTTATTGGCCAAGTGTGATTGGACACACAAGGAATTTGTCTTGGTGCAGATGCTCTCAGTGTACATAAAAGAAAAGATACCTTCATCAAGGTACAACATTTACAACACAATTGATGGTCAATATATCAATATAAATCATAAGGATTGCCAGCAACAAGTTATAGTCATACAGTCATAAGTGGAAAGAGATTGGTGATGGGAACTATGAGAAGATTAATAGTAGTGCAGATTCAGTAAATAGTCTGACAGTGTTGAGGGAATTATTTGTTTAGCAGAGTGATGGCCTTCGGGAAAAAACTGTTCTTGTGTCTAGTTGTTCTGGTGTGCAGTGCTCTATAGCCTCGTTTTGAGGGTAGGAGTTGAAACAGTTTATGTCCTGGATGCGAGGGATCTCCAAATATTTTCGCGGCCCTCTTCTTATACTGCTAAGGCTATCCAAATTTTAATCCTCGGAATAAATTACTCGTGCAAGGCTTCATCTTTATCTGAATGTATTCCATCAGTTGGTGGAATAGATTTGAGTCTTCATTCATACTCCTTTAAAAGCAAAGAGAATTCAAAAAGACATCAGCAACTACCTAAGTTATTACTTATTTATTTATTATTATTTAAGTTATTACTAACTTCAAAGAGGAAAATTAAGGTTTGAAATTCCATGTATTCTGAAACAATCTGACTGGCCTGTAACAAAGAGGCATACCAGCAACTGATTCATCTCACAGAATATAGAATAGAGTTGAAAGGGACCTTGGAGGTCTTCTAGTCCAGCGGTCACACCAACTGGTGGCCCGTGGACCACTGGTGGTCTAGCGAGAAAATCTTGGTGGTCCACAGAAAAATTATTTGCATTTTTTATATTGCACCAAATCAGGGATCCTCAAACTACGACCCCTGGGCTGGATACGTGCAATGAATGTTGGTGTTGCTGCAGAGAGTCTCTCCCTTCGGGAACTTTTTGTGCGGGTCGGAGCGGGGCAGAAATTCCGACTTGGGGTCTGCTTCAGCCTCCTGGTGCAGGGCTTTGGGTGAAGGCTGGAGGGAAGGGCCGCTGGTGGCGAAGGGCCGGAGGGCCTTGTTCCAGTAGGACTGCATCATGGCCTGGAACTGGTTGACCATCTCAGCCCGCTGAGCCTCCAGGCACTCCTGCAAGGTCTTCCCTCTGCTTGGACAGTCTATGATCCAGGGGTGGATTCTAATTCTTTTTACTATCCGTTCTGTGGACGTGGCTTGTTTGGTGGGTGTGGCTTGTTGGTCATGTGACTGAGTGGGCGTAGCTGCATGATCATGTCACTGGCTGGGCGTGGCCAACATGAGTGATGACTCATGCCAAGGATTAAAGTTAGGGTTAGAGTGCCTGGCCTCTCCTCACTTCATCTCAACAAGATACGATTTCCCTGTCTATTTATTTACTACTACTGAATATCCAAAATATACTATTAAATCCTATGTATATATGCCATATGTGTACATACATATTATATAGTATAGCGTGTATAGGCGCACAAAAAGATACATTATGTGCTATATATATACTGTATGTATACACACACACACACAGTTCTTCTAAAACTCTACACATTCAACCTCATTTACTGCATTTGGAAAAACACACCCAGAGTCCACTTTCTGCCACACATTTAACTAGAACATTACACACACCTTCAGATGTTCTTCCCTAGCTTGCACATGACTGTTAGGACCAGGAGATGTCATGGAGTGAGTAAAATGTGGTGAAACTCACTTAACAATGCTCTTGCTTAGCAACTAAAATTTTGGGCTCAATTGTGGTCATAAGTCAAGGACTAGCTCTGCCTTCCTCTGCATGGCAGCCTTGTCCTAGTAAACTCCTTCTCCTTTCTGGCAATTTTCCTCTCTGTTAGAGGGACCAAAATAATCCAGACGATGTAAGGTTTCCTGCTGGAGCAGGAGGTTGAACTAGATGATCTCCAAGGTCCCTTCCAGCCCTAGACTGCTGTCTTGTTTCAAAGAGTCTAGTGCCAGGGTTTGTGGTCCTTCCTTCCTCTTCTCTCTCTCTCTCTCTCTCCCTTCCTTCCTCTTTCTTTCTCTTTCTCTTTCTTTTTCTTTCTTTCTTTCTCTCTCTCTCTCTCCCTTCCTCTTTCTTTCTTTCTCTCTCTCTCTCTCCCTTCCTCTTTCTTTGTCTTTCTTTGTCTTTTTCTTTCTCTCTCTCTTTTCTCTCTCCCTCCTTTTTTCCTTCTTTCTCTTTCTGTCTCTTTCTTTTTCTCTCTCTCTCTGTCCCTCCCTCCCCTTCCTCCTGAAATGCCAGCAAAACCCACCACTTTGCTCCTAAAGTGTGTAGGTCAGGGGTCTCCAACAGGGTGAAAAATGTAAAATTTAATACTACCAGTTCTGTGGGCTTGGCTTGGTGGGGGGTGGGTAATATGACTGGGTGGGTGTCGCCAACTTTTTTTTACTTTTAAAAACATTTTTTCTACAAGCTCTTCGGCCGAAGAGGTTGTAGAAAAAAAATGCTTTTAAAGGGTTCAGACAATCCCAGCTGAGCCGCGCGATCATCGGAGGCTTTTTTTTTTACTTTTAAAAGCATTTTTTCAGCCAAAGAAAAAATACTTTTAAAAGTAAGGGGGAAAAAACCCTCTGATGATTGTGCTGGGTATGCGGAGGACCCACACCGTGTAAGTTTACGTCAAGTGCCTGATCTTCGGACTTTTCGCCGTGAGCTGAAAACGCACCTATTCATTCAAGCGGGACTGGCTTAAAAGTTTTATTAAATTTTAATTGAGGTTATTTATAGTTTAAGGTTTGTTAAATTGTTTTTAAATTTCGGCCACCCTGTAATATGTTTTGTTTTAATCTTGTTTTAATGTGTATATTGTGGATTTTTATTTGGCTGTACACCGCCCTGAGTCCTTCGGGAGAAGGACGGTATAAAAATCGAATAAAATAAAATAAAAATAAATAAATAAATAAATAAATAAGTGGGTGGAGGAGGGCAGGGCGAGCGAGTCTGGCGGCTGGGGTGAGCGAGCGGAACCGGTTCAGGGGCGTGACCAGCCAGCAATTACTAACGGTTCTCCGAACTAGCCAAAATTATCACTACCGATCCACCCGAACCGGAGCAAACCAGTAACAACCCACCACTGCTATGCTCCTAGTCCTCAGTGAGGTGCTTCTGCTGAGCCTCCTTCTCGGCCAGATCCAATTTGAACCGAGCCAGCTGTTTTTGCCAACTGTTTCTCATGGTGGCTGCTTAGCTCCAACGATTGTTTCCTGTTGCGGCCCTAAGGAGCCCGGGCTGGCAGGCGAGGAGTGGCTGGGAGGGGAGGGGCAAGTAGAGGCCGTCGAGCTACCCCTCAACGTGAGTGACATCGAGTTGACCATGCCCACCCAGTCACATGACCACCGAGCCACGCCCACTCAGTCATTAGGCAGATCATATTAGTGGTCCACGGGATTTAAAATTATGAATGTAGTGGTCCGAAAGGTTGGGGACCCCTGTTCTAGTCCAATCCTGCTGCCTGTGGAAGGAGATCCTATACCATTCCAGACTCTCTTTGGGCTTGATGAGATGGATACACATGATCATAGAAAGAATAATAGAATAGAACAGGGGTCTGCAAACTTGGCTCTTTGAAGACTTGTGGACTTCAACTCCCAGGAGTTCCTCAGCCAGCAAAGCTGGCTGAAGAACTCTGGGAGTTGAAGTCCACAAGTCTTCAAAGAGCCAAGTTTGCAGACCCCTGGAGTAGAATAATAGAGTTGGAAGGGACATTGTCCAACTTCTGCCCAAGGAGGAGATCCTCTCCCATTCTGTCCAATCTCTTCTTGAAAACCTCGAGGGATGGAGCAACCCACAACTTTGGGAAGCAAGTTGTTCCACTGATGGATTGTTCTCACGGTCAGGAAAGTTGTCCTTAGTTCTAGGTGGGATGTCTCTTTAATGAGCTTCCACCTTCCTTCTTCTCCTGCCTTCTGGTGCTTTGAAGAATAAGTTGACTCTCTCACCTCGACTAGACATACCTAGTTGCCTGAATCAGTCAGGGAATATAAATTATTGGTTAAATAAATCATATGGTTTTGCCCAGGGGTGAAATCTAAAAATTTTCCCTACCGGTTCTGTGGGCGTGGCTTAATTGGTGGGCGTGGCTTAGTGGTCAGATGGCTTGGTGGGCGTGGCCAATAACAATAAATAATAAAAATAATAAACAAAGTATAAAAAAACAATAAGAAGTATCAAAAACCAACTTTCACACTTTACACACACACAACACAACTGACTCACACACAATGTAAAAGCAGCTGCACTTCACCCAAAATGGTCCCTGCAACAAGCTGGAACCTCACACAGTAACAAAAAGCTCAAAAACCAACTTTCACACTTTACATACACACAACACAACACAACACAACTGACACACACACACACACACACACAATGCCACGTACAGCTTTGTGAGATTTTGTGTGTTTGTGTAGTTAGAGTGAAACACGACAGAAACGCACCAAATCTCAGAAAGCTGCACAAATATTTTGTTTTATTATTTTATTTTATTTATATTTTTTAGATCAGGGGTCTCCAACCTTAGTAACTTTAAGGTTTGTGGACTTCAATTCCCAGAGTTCCTCAGCCAGCAAAGCAGGCAGTCAGTTGCTAGCAGATTCAGGCAGATAGATTTTACACAGGCATAGTCAGTTGCTAGCGAATGTTTTGCCAGCCCGAAAGGAGCAGGAATAAGGTAAGTGGGGAAGGGGCGATTGGGTGGGAATGGGCTGTTGTAAGAGGTTGTTACAAATGATTTCAAAAGCCTGTGATGATGAGGCAACTCATCTGGGATCGCCAGAGGAAAAAAAGTTTTTAAAAGGCTCCTCTGACGATCCCAGGAGGCTTGCCTCGTGGCAGCCCAGAACCATAAAAGGAGGTTTTCTACAAGCTTTTCGGCTGAAGAGCTTGTAGAAAACATGTTTTTTTTAAACTTCTGGTGATGAGGAACTCAGGTGGGATTGCCAGAGGAGCCTTTTAAACCTTTTTTGTTTGTTTGTTTGTTTAAAAAAATAGTTTAAAGGCTCTGACAATCTCAGCTGAGCAGCAGGATCCTCAAAGGCTTTTTTTTTTACTTTTAAAGGCATGTTTTCAGATGAAGAAAAACTGCTTTTAAAAGTAAAAAATAAAAACCTCTGCTGATGCTGCGGCTCAGTAGAGGCAGGGGGGGAGGCCAGGTATTTTTGCCACCGGTTCTCAGAACCAGCAGCCGCCATCGCTACTGGATCGGGTGAGCCGGTCCGAATCAGGAGCATTTCACCCCTGGTTTAGCCTCCAGATCACTTACCATCTTAGTTGCTCTTCCCTGCACTCTTTCTAGGACTTCCCGCAGTCACTAAGCCATTAGTCATGATTCAAGGGCTACCTGTATTGTGCTTAATGTCATTGCACACTTCATGCAGCAGTGAAATCCCTCCAGTTCTATCCCGCTCACCGAACCAGTAGCGCTGGCGGCGGGAGGTTCCGGCCACATCCCATATTTTTAACCATCTGTGCATGCACAGAAGAGGCCCCCGCATGCAAAGCATGCTCCCGTTCCCAAACCAGTAACAAAGGTAAGTGTTGTGACTCGTCCTCCCTCCTCTCCTCAGCCAGGCCCCTCCCGTCTCCAACCGGGCCTTTTATCAGACTCCGAGTCTGATAATGAAGATGAACGGCCTGTCATGACTCCAGCCCCCGGCCCTGGCCCCATGCCTGGAGAGGATTCAAGGAGTGAAAGGAGAAGCCCAATAAACCTCACTCATACAGCATGTGTTCCTTTGGCTCAGCCTTCAGAGCAGGAAGCCAGCCAGGTGCTGGAATTACTCGGCCCTACTCCCTCTGACCCCTCCCTTTCCCAGATGCCGACGGTAGAGACAGCTGAAGACAATTCAAAGTGGGAGGATCCTCGCTTCCGGAGATCTGAGAGGCGACGCCAGCAGAAGGAAGGGTGGGGCAGGCCTGGATAAATGCTGAGTCATGGAGCCACACCCCACAGCCTATATAAAGGACCTGCTTTTGGCATTCCAACCTTGAGTCAAGCAAAGTCTTATCTAGTTTGCTGATATCGGACCCTATCGCTGAAGTCACAACTTGGACTCCTGCCTGCCCTGATAAACCTCGAAGGAACTTGGCAAGCTGCAGAGGCTTCGTTGCCAAGTTTGTTACGGACTTCCTTGACTCGTTCTTCGGAGTGGGGGTGGGACACGACAGTAAGTGAATTTCAGCGCTGACTTAATGCCATTCCATAACTCCTCACAGAAATCTGCCTGAAATTCATCGAAGTACTAGAAATAGCACCTAAATAAGAAGCATGTCACTGGACAGTAATAATAATTTAAACGGCCATGTTTTGCTAATTTGAAAAAAACTGAGCATAAAAGACCTGGCTAATACTTAGACCCATTAAATGTCAGGATAGAAAGTAAAAAGAAAGAAGAAAAGTACATGGATGTATTCCCAAAATTTGATTGCCGCTTTAGGGAGTATTTAATTGTTACATCTTTTCGTTCAAGACAGAACATGATGTTGAGACATCCACCCACAAAACAAAGGCCTCCAAAATGTTATCCTCTTTCAGATCTTACCGTGTCATTTTTAATCTCGATCTGATGTAATCTAATATTTTCAGAAATAGATATTAAATATTCTTAGCTGCCTCGGGTGCTTTTTTTTTTTTTAAACAGAAAAGCAAAATTACAAATATTTCCCACCAGCATATGGTTCATAGTGATTCCTAGCTGAACGTTTGTGGGACAGCAGGGTTTGTCCCAAACAACAGGGACAAAAGTTCCACTGAGTTAACCATCTCACCTATCTTTTTTTTTTTAAATAATTTTTATTTCCATTTTCCAACATCATATTTATGTACAAACTATTATCCATCATTAATCATTAATTTTTATTTATTACTGATTCAGGCCTGCCCGACTGCCACTTCCTTTCTTCACAACCTCCCTCTCTACCCTCTACTACTTTCCCCTCCTTCATCTCCTTCACTTTACTACTTCCTCTCCTCCTTCTCCACTCCTCCCTTCTTACCCTATCTAACCTTCTTATTCCCCTCCTCCTTCTCTACTCTTTCCTACCTACTTTCTTCCCTCCTTCTACTCCTCTCTCCTTTTCTTTCTGAAATGGCAGTCGAGCATCCCCAATATCATTTTAAATTTTAATTTCATATCTTCAAAAACTACTGTACATTAATAATCAATCCATGTATCCATCTCACCTGTCTTTGAAGACCAGGTTGGTGGAGTTTGCAGTACTTAGACAAGAAGAGGAGAGGAGAGAAGTGGGCGTGGCCACACATGACGCATTTGACCCACCGGCCAGGAGTTTGACAGGCATGTTCTAGTCGAACCCCCTGTTTAGGCAGGAAACCCTACACCACTTCAGACAAATGGTTATCCAACATCTTAAAAACTTCCAGTGTTGGAGCCTTCACAACTTGGATATTGTTTTGTGCAACCGATACAAAACAGTCAGCAAACACCAGAGACAGAAGGGTAAGCAAATTCATGTGTAAAATCCACGTGATTTCCCTGTAAATGTGTTGGGTCTATGATGCATGGCAAAAAAAGAACATGCCTTAGCAAATTTGCACCAAGATGCACACTGGTTGTGAGTTGTCCAATAGAGAGATAATGCAATCATTGTACGCTGGATAACTTGGCTCAAACCTTTCCATTTCCAACAGTAGTGACAAATAACCAATATCCATACTGGGCGTTAAAAGGAAAAGGATGGAAATAAAACTCACCATATTATAAAGATTGTACAAAGCTAGGCTGTGGAATATTCTGGTCAAGCTCAGAAAGGCTACTCAGCTGTATAGAAGCAAGCAAGAGAAGTGAAGCCAGAGAAGAGAAGCAAGAAAAGCGAGTAGTAGGGCTGTATTAATATTATCCTTCTCATCTTTCCTATTACCTTCTCCTATTAGTATCTTACGGTATATAATAATAATAATAACAGAGTTGGAAGGGACCTTGGAGGCCTTCTAGTCCAACCCCCTCCCAGGCAGGAGACCCTACACCATTTTAGACAGATGGTTATCCAACATTTTCTTAAAAATTTCCAGTGTTGGAGCATTCACAACTTCTGAAGGCAAGTCGTTCCACTTATTGATTGTTCTAACTGTCAGGAAATTTCTCCTTAGTTCTAAGTTGCTTCTCTCCTTGATTAATTTCCACCCATTGCTTCTTGTTCTACCCTCAGGTGCTTTGGAGAATAGCTTGACTCCCACTTCTTTGGGGCAGCCCCTGAGATATTGGAACACTGCTTTCATGTCACATCTAGTTCTTCTTTTAATCAGACTAGACCAGGTGTCAGCAACCTGCAGCTCCGGAGCGGCATACAGCTCTTTGGGCCCTCTGCTGTGGCTCCCTGTAGGGTAACCCCACCACTGGCTGGCCTCACAACTCGCCCTCCCCTCCCAGTCACTCCTCGCCTGGCCTGAGAAGGTAAGGGCAACGGCAGGGGATGGAGAAATGGCCAGGGCAGAGACAGAGAGATACAGAGATGGGGGGGGGAGAGAAAGACATAGAGCGATAGAGAGAGAGTGGGGAGAGGGAAGGAGAGAGAGAGAGAGATGTCAAAATGATTTTGTAGTTCCCGGTGTTTTTTAACAACCGGTTCTCTGCCCTAATGACCAGCTGGGTAGGCGTGGCTGGGGACGGGTCATGTGACTGGTGGAAGTGAGTGACATCAAGTTGGCCACACCCACCCAGGTTTTGTGGGTCCTGGTGTTTTCTGTGGGAAATGGGTCCAAATGGCTCTTTAAGCTCTTTAAGACTAGACATACCGAGTTCCTGCAACCGTTCATCATAGGTTCTTCCCAAGTTATGTTTTCAGACTGTTAAGCCATTATGGCAGGGGTCTGCAAACTTGGCTCTTTTAAGACTTGTGGACTTCAACTGCCAGAGCTAAAGTCCACAAGTCTTAAAAGAGCCAAGTTTGCAGACCCCTGCATTAAGGGAATCCAGCCTCCTTTCTTTGATCCTTCCCCTAGGCAGCATCTCTTTCCCTTTTCTGTCAAGTTCATTCCCACATACTGTAGTTATTGCTAAACACGGTTGAACCCCATCAGTCTTTGGGACCCAAGAGCACCGAGTCACCTGCTGTTGTGGCTCCAGCCCCCCCCCCACCTCGGGCCTGGCCTCCTGCCAGAGAGTGACTCAGAGAGTGAAGGGGAAGGGCCGTCAGGGCTCCCTTCTGCAAGGCCGGCTTCTCTGGCTCAGCTCCAGGAGCCAGAGGCAGGCCAGGTGGAAGAGGTGATGAGGCTTCAGTCTCCTGTATCTCCCCTCGCCCAGAAAACGCTTCCAGACCCAGCTGAGGACAATCAGTCCTGGTTAGACCCCAGGTTTCGTAGACAAGAGAGGCGGGAACAACAGAAGCAGGGGTGGGGCAGGCCTAGAAAGTGCTGAGTCACGGAGCCACACCCCACAGGGTATAAAAGCAGGAGGGGCTGCTATACTACTTCATGACGAACAAATCAAACTGCCTAGAGAGAACTTGAGCTGAAGTGCTGTTTATTCGTGACTTCCTGGTTGACACGCCGGCATCAAGAAAGATAACAGAAAAACCTTGGCAGACACTCGCTGGGTTGCTGGCAGAGCTGATAGCTGCTGTGGACTCAATTGCCGGCTAATTGAGTCATTTCTCGTGCCTCTCGGACTGCAGTGGGGGGACAGAACACCTGCACTGTAGCCATGTGTCCATGGGGTTAGATTAGAGGACCTCACAGGTCCCTTCCCACTCGTTATTCTGGTTGCTAGAGGCCAAAGTCACAGCAGGCAATGGCATCTGGGCTGATCTCAAAACACCTAAGCAGAGTTTTACCCTGGTGGCTCTTTGGATGGAAGAACAGGAAAAAACACCAGTGCCATTGTGGGCCACGTATATATCTTGGAAAATAGACCATGAGTAACTCTTTTGTATAATTGGCTTGAAAACATAACTAGGGGTGTAACTAGGACGTCACTGGAAACTGAGCTGACTCAAAGGAGATTTTCTTTTATGTTCTCTAGATCAGCGTAGATACTACGGTATTTACTATCCAAGTCATCCAGTTTACCACCTGCAGATTACTCACTAATACATTGGGAAGAGACAGACTTGCCTGAAGGAAAGGATTTAATCAGAAATTCCCCAGCTTGTATTTCTATCAAGTGCTACAAGCCTGGATTCAGTATCAGCTCTGCAAGATCAGTTCTTTTCTTTGCTCCAGGTAGTAAACCCAATTTAATAGCAGTAATGCCTGCAGTAACCGATCGTCTCAGTCTGGAATCGACCATCTTTTCAACCACACGTCACACAGCTGAATTGTGGAAACATTTTCATGTTGTTGTTTTTCTCTCCCGTCATTGACGAAAACTTTGGAGGATTTGGATCCTCCACCTCTTTAGATCAGGGGTCTCCAAACTTGGTCCCTTTAAGACTCGTGAACTTCAACTCCCAGAGTCCCTCAGCCAGCAAAGCTGGCTGAGGAACTCTGGGAGTTGAAGTCCACGAGTCTTAAAGGGACCAAGGTTGGAGACCCCTGCTTTAGATCAGTGGTCACCAACCAGTGGTCCGTGGACCATTGGTGGTCCGCGAGAAAATTTTGGTGGTCGGCAGAAAAATTATTTGCATTTTTTATATTGCACTAAATACTATTTATCTTTTTAAAAAATTCATATTAGTGGTCCTTGGAATTTAAAATTATGAATTTAGTGGCCCCTGAGGTCCAAAAGGACGGTGACCCCCTGCTTTAGATGGTCCTAGCGAATCTCTTTAACCATCATGAAGACAAGAGTCCGTAACAACTAAAAAAGAAAAAACAAAATTAATGGAAAGGTTGGGAAAATAGAGGTGGTCTTGCAGAAGTATGCTTGAGTAGTGTTTTCTAATTCATTGATTCCTTGGGATTTTCGTGACTTCTTCCCATAGACTAAAAGCAACATACTTTAACAGTTCGTTTGTGTACATGATGCACTTTGATTATTTAGTTTTCTAGAACACAATGTTTTAACAAAGTTTGTTGGTTGAATTTGTGGCAAAACAGGCTTGAGCTGAAGAGAACCTTAATAAATGCCTGTTGTTAAATAGGGTGGCTTACTACTTACTCTTACTACTTACTGTTAAATAAAAGGCTTACAGTGCTGTCCAGGGTTATTCATTTTTTATTTTAATGTTGAAGATAATTTCGTTTAAACCCAGGCCTCCTGAAATGTTAAAAGATATCTCCCTTTTCCACTCTACCAATTATCCTCTTGGTGCCAATAGACTCTGTGCACGAGTGGGTATAAAAATATGCATTTCCTAATGGCTTCAGGAGGAAAGAAAAATTAAGGTTTTCTCCCATTTTGAACTGGCATCTCCCAGTTCAGAATGGAAACTATCTTTTCTTAAAATGCTTTCCCAAAATAGCTTTTTTCATAAAGGCAGAATGCAGAATCACAAATCCAGGTGCAAAGCAGATCTTTTTTTTCTTTTTTTGTCTTTCCTTCCTTCCTTCCTTCCAATCTTTTCTTTCTTTTTTCTTCCTTCTTTGGCTTTCCTCCCTCCCTCCCTCCCTATTTTTCTTCTTTCTTCCACCTTTCCTTCCTTCCTCCTGATTTTTTTTCCTTTCTTCCTTTTCTTCCTTCTTTGTCTTTCTTTCGTATCTCCCTATTTCTCCTTCCTTCCTTCCTTCCTTCCTTCCTTCTTTCCTTCCCTTCCCTTCCCTTCCCTTTTCTTCTTCCTTCCTTGATAATAACCTTGGACATCAATATACTCCCCCTTTTCGGCCTGTTTGCTGAATGAATAAGAGCTTTGGGAATGATTTTGATAGAAGAAAATAGCACTGTTTGAAGTATTTCCTAATTTTGCTCGTTGGATTGATTTAGCTCCATAGAGAGACGACACAGAACTTCCCCCTCCACCTTCCCCATCATCACAATAAATAAAATAAAATAAAAACCATGGGATTTAGGTTGTGGGCTGGAAGTAACTGGCCCAAAGTCATCTTTCCACTGCTGAAGGTAGTCACCATTAAACACCTTAATTGTTATAAAGTCTTTTAAACTTTAGTTCTGCCAAATCCAAGTGCTGCTCCAATACGTTCATATATTATTATCAAAAATGATAATATTCTGAAAAGGCCTCCAAGGTGATGACTACTTGCCATTTTTAAGAAGATGTTTAGTTTGACCTTCAGGCCTGAAATTAACCAGCCAAATTAGACGCCATTTGAGACAGGAAAGGTAGCAAGTTCGCACACAAAAATTAATGACCAAAACCACATCATTTAAACTTTCAAACAATGTTTATTAAGCTTTCCATCATCCCCCTGATACCCTGATGCACCTGAATGTTTTGTTCCAACTGGAAAGGATCTTGGTCAGATCTTCAGATTTCAGATCTGGCCTTTCATTGACCCAGTAAAACAAAGACAGAAGGAATCAGTGGTGTCTGGAGAGCAAATGGAAAGAGCTACTAGGAGCTGGACTTTATGATGAAGGTATTTGAGAGAAATTGAGAACCTGGCAGAGATACGGCCCACGGTTGCGTGACAACATTAGCATTTGCAACAACAACAAAAAAGAAACTGGTGCTTTATTCTCCATGGTCTGAAGGTTGCGCTTTGATCTTCTTAACAGCATCGAGGACAGCATCACGGCTGACTTTGTCTCCAAATTCTTTCTCACGGTGTTCCAAGAGAATCCCCTGAAAAAAAGATACAGAGCTCAGGAACAGTTTTTTCCCCAAAAACTACAATCTGAAAACTCTTTAACATTTCCACAATTCATTTACCGTATTTTTCGGAGTATAAGATGCACCATTTTATCCCCCCAAAAGAGGGTGAAAATCTGGGCGCGTCTTATACTCCAAATCAGGGGTCTCCAACCTTGGTCTCTTTAAGACTTGTGGACTTCAACTCCCAGAGTCCCTCAGCCAGCAAAGCTGGCTGAGGGATTCTGGGAGTTGAAGTCCACAAGTCTTAAAGGGACCAAGTTGGAGACCCCTGCTTTGCTGGCTGAGGGACTCTGGGAGTTGAAGTCCACAAGTCTTAAAGGGACCAAGTTGGAGACCCCTGCTTTGCTGGCTGAGGGACTCTGGGAGTTGAAGTCCACAAGTCTTAAAGGGACCTACGTTGGAGACCCCTGCTTTGCTGGCTGAGGGATTCTGGGAGTTGAAGTCCACGAGTCTTAAAGGGACCAAGGTTGGAGACCCCTGCTTTGCTGGCTGAGGGACTCTGGGAGTTGAGGTCCATGAGTCTTAAAGGGACCAAGGTTGGAGACCCCTGCTTTGCTGGCTGAGGGACTCTGGGAGTTGAAGTCCACGAGTCTTAAAGGGATGAAGGTTGGAGACCCCTGCTTTGCTGGCTGAGGGACTCTGGGAGTTGAAGTCCATAAGTCTTAAAGGGACCAAGGTTGGAGACCCCTGCTTTGCTGGCTGAGGGACTCTGGGAGTTGAAGTCCACAAGTCTTAAAGGGACCAAGGTTGGAGACCCCTGCTTTGCTGGCTGAGGGACTCTGGGAGTTGAAGTCCACAAGTCTTAAAGGGACCAAGTTGGAGACCCCTGCTTTGCTGGCTGAGGGACTCTGGGAGTTGAAGTCCACAAGTCTTCAAGGGACCAAGGTTGGAGACCCCTGCTTTGCTGGCTGAGGGACTCTGGGAGTTGAAGTCCACAAGTCTTAAAGGGACCAAGGTTGGAGACCCCTGCCTCAGACCATCCCGAAGAGGCTCATTTCTCAGGCTGTGCCCCGACCCTCCCCGCACAGCATGCGAGGGGTCTCTTTGGGGAAAGCGAGTAGCAGCACCACCTTAAATGCTGGTAGGCAGAGGTAGAATTCTTTTTTCTTGTTTTTGTCCCCCAAAATTAAGGTGCGTCTTATACTCCAAAAAATACGGTAGTTATATCTTAGGAAGAGTTTTCTACTGAGATTTTCAAATTTAAAATCATCTATATTGTCAACTTCCAGTTCTCCATGTTAAATTTTACAAAATTAAATAGAAATCTCTTTGCCACACAAGAGACAAGATTTATATCACCAAAATAGCAATTAAAATAAATGGAAAAACGCGGCAGTGGGGGGAGAAGAGAGAGAGGAATAGACAGAGAATGAAAGAGAAAGAGAGAAGGAAAAAAAGAGAAATGGAGATAGAGAAGAGAGATATAGAGAGAGAAGGAGCTAGAGAAAGAAAGGAGAGAGAGACAGAAGGAGAAAAAGAAAGAGCAAGAGAGGCAGGAGGAGAGGGAAAAAGAGGAGAAAGAGAAGGAAAAAAGGAAAAGGGAGATAGAAAGGGAGAGAAACAGAAGAAGGAAGGAAGGAAGGAGAGAGAGAGAGAGAGAAAGGGAGAAAGAGAAGGAGAGAGAGAGAGAGAAAGGGAGAAAGAGAAAGAGGAAAAGACTGAGGAGATAGAGACAAAGAAAGAGAAGGGAGAGAGAGAGAGAGAGAAAAAATAGAAGAGAAAGAGGGAGATAGAGAAAGAGAAGGAGAGCAAGAGGCAGATATTGAAAGAGAAAAGAAAAGGAGAGAGGGAGAAAGAGGGAGGGAAAGGGGGTGTGTGTGTGTGTGTGTGTGAGAGAGAGAGAGAGAGAGAGAGAGAGAAAGTGTCGTGTCCCACTCCTCCGCTGACAGCCGGGTCAGGGAAATCCGAATCAGGCGTGCCTCTGCAGCTCTGCCAAAGTCCTAGCAAAGTCCTCAGAGCAGGCAGGAGACCAGTAAGTGACTTCAGCAAGATAAGTTCGACTTTTGCCTGACTCAGAGAATGCCAGAAAGCAGGTCCTTTATATAGGCCATGGGGTGTGGCTCCATGACTCAGCACTTATCCAGGCCTGACCCTCCCTTCCTTCTGTTGCCTCCGCCTATCAATTCTCCTGAAGTGAGGGTCACTCCAGTCGGCAGCTGTTGGTAATTGACCTCCCTCAGGCTCACATGCTGTGGAGGAGGGGGAGGGGTCTAGTTGGTCCGTTTGCCTGGGCATGGAGCCAGAGCTGGGGGCTGGAGGTATTTCTTCCTCTTCAGCCTGTCTGGGCATGGAGCCAGGGCTGGGGCCGGGAGGCATACTAGAACATTCCTCCGTGTTCGGAAGCAGATAAGAAGACCCCAGCTGAGGTGAGATTGGACGAGACACAACAGAAAGAGAAAAAGAAAGAGAAAGAGAGATCCTTCAATCTGGAGTAGAAAGCCAATAGCCGAGGTCCTTTTTCATGGGCTGAAAGCTGCACGGAAGCGAGTCTGCCAAGCCAGACATGGAATACGTGGCGTTCCCAGCCCCATATCTCCGCTCTCCTACCTGTTTGCCTGGGCCGATGACAAAAACCCCTCCCAGGATCACGCCTTCTCCGTCGATGTTGCCGGTGTAGCCGCTCCTCCAAGCGCGCCAGAAGTTCCTCCAGACGTTCCAGCGGAAAAGAGCCAGGAGCAGCATGGTTCTTCTCTGAGGACCGTAGAATTTTTTCTGGAAAACGGGATAAGAAGGAACTCGGTTCAAAACTGGAAGTCTTCCTCTAGAGAAGACCTCCTGAAAAATGACCCACAGATCTTGGAGAGAAGAAACAGGATCCAACCTGATCAGTAGAAGTATCCGTCGACTTAAGAGTCCCCAAATTCCCGTTGCTAAGCGAGGCAGTGGTTAAAGTGAGTTTTGCCCCATTTTACGATCTTTCTTGCCAAGGTTAAGCGTTAAGTAAATCACAACAGTCATTAGTCACACAATTGTTAAGTAGCTCTGGCTTCCCCATGGACTTTGCTTGTCAGAAAGCCACCAAAGGGGATCGCGGGACTCCCAGGACACTAGAACCATCATAAATACAAGACAGTTGCCGACTGTCTGAATTTGGATCAGGTGGCCATGGGGAATGCAATGGTCGTTTCAAAAACGGTCGCAAGTCAGTTTTTTTCAGTGCGTTTATAACTTCAAACGGTCACTAAACGAACTGTTTCAAGTCAAGGACGACTTTCCTGAAAATAAGACCCAACCAAGAAAATAAGCCCTAAGGCGTCTTTTGGAGCAAAAAATAATATAAGATTTGGTCTTATTTCGGCCGAAGAGGCTGTAAAAAATGCTTTTAAAAGTAAAAAAAAAAAGTTGGCCACACCCTTCCCAGTTACATTACCCCACCACCACCAAGCCACACGTCCACAGAACCGGTAGTAACAAATTTTACATTTCACCACTAATGTGAGCTATGTCCAACTCTTCATTTTTCACTATCGATCGATGGCCTGGTCTTTTAGAAATAGGATATGGAGAACAACTCAACCATCTCCCTTGCCCAGAATTTAGATAATTAATCATTCTGGGAGCTTTAGCCATGATCGAGTTCCCTACAGCAATGAAGTTGATAATCAATGAAGTTGATAGTCAATGAAGTTGTTAGTCAATGAAGTTGATAATCAATGAAGTTGATAGTCAATGAAGTTGATAGTCAATGAAGTTGATAATCAATGAAGTTGATAGTCAATGAAGTTGATAATCAATGAAGTTGATAGTCAATGAAGTTGATAGTCAATGAAGTTGATAGTCAATGAAAACGGTACTAGAATATTTGTAGCTTGGGGTTGTTATGGGGCTATCTGAGCCTGGGCGCTTTCTTGCAAACGTTTCATTACCCAACTAGACAACATCATCAGTTTAGAAGGCAATGAGGTTTGAAAGGAGGAGGAGAAGGAAGAGGAGGAGGATTGTGGGTCTCTCTCCGAGTTTGGTTGTTTTCTTGCAGACATTTCATTACCCAAGGTAATATTAGAATATTAGAATAATATTCTAATAATAATATTAGAAGAGAGAGTGGTTTGTGGAGAGGAGGAGGGGTGGTGGTTGCTCTCTGTGTATATACTACTGACTTACCTTGTCAGTATTAGTGGGAATGTTCTTGGTTCCTTTATTAGGCTGTGGTTTACTATTAGGTTGTTCATCTGAGTTGGTAGTTCCTTGATTTTTCTACCCCACTCCCTTCTAGCCCTGATGATGTTACCTGTTTATAGCTCAAGGCTGAAATGAGGCTTTCTGTGCTTGGGTGTTTTCTTACCCAAGTAGGCTACATCATCAGGGCTAGAAGGGAGTGGGGTTTGCTCTCTGTTTATGTGCAAGTGGCTTGCTCTATCAGTGTTGGGAGTGTTCGTGGTGATTCCTTGATTGTTACTCTTAGCTTGCTTGTCTGAGTTGATAGTTCCTTGATTCCTCTACCCCAATCCCTTCTAGCACTGATGACGTTAACTAGTTCGGTAATGAAACATCTGCAAGAAAATAACCAAGATCAGAGACCACAAAGAACTCCTCAAAAAAAAATAAAAAATGGCCAGAGGACCACAACAGAATATAGAAGACTCAGCTTGTCTTTTCCTAACTTCGTCTTATTAGGAGACAATAGTAGTGATAGAGTGGTTACAATGCAGTATTGCAGGCTAACTCTGTTCACTGCCAGGAGTTTGATCCTGACTGGCTCCAGGTTGACTCAGCCTTCCGTCCTTCCGAGGTGGGTAAAATGAGGACCCAGATTGTTGGGGGCAAGATGCTAATTCTATAAACCGCTTAGAGAGGGCTGTAAAGGACTGGGAAGGGGTATGTAAGTCTAAGTGTTATTGCTATTTTCCTTCCTTCCTTCCTTCCTTCCTTCCTTCCTTCCTTCCTTCCTTCCTTCCTTCCTTCCCTCCCTCCCTCCCTCCTAGTGGTCAGAAGGAAGCATTGCAGGCTGACTCTGCCAACTGCCAGCAGTTCAATTTTGACGGGCTCAAGGTTGACTCAGCCTTCCATCCTTCCGAGGTGGGTAAAATGAGGACCCAGATTGTTGGGGGCAAGAGGCTGACTCTGTAAACCGTGTAGAGAAGGCTGTAAAAGTACTGTGAAGTCTTAAGTGCTATTGCTAAGAATCCTGCAATGGAGACTCCTGTTGTCTCTAAAGACAATGTAAATGTATCTGCGGGGCATACCAACCAATTCTCCCAAGATCAGTCCTGCCGTGTTCCGTTAGTTCCCCCTGTTGACTTAATGTCAATCCTTTATTTGTTAGCGTTTGAGAAGACGGGATGACTCACTGGGGAACACACCTCAATTTCTAGAAAGGATGAAAAGGGCAGGCGGGGTGAAAGAGCCGCTCTTAATCTTTTTTGTTGACCTAGTGTTTAATATTGGGAAACCTGCATGAGCAAGTCAACCCTTCAAAGGCAAAGCATGCTCTGTCCGTGACAATTAATGACACAACGGCGAAATCCGATTAACCTCTTAAGGAGCAGCTCGGCAAAGCTAATTTCCAGGCCAGCAGCTTCCCTCTGCAAACCTCTTATGGCAGCTCATTTGGCGGCATCTACATTCCATGGCTTGAGACTTAATGGGAAACCGCAGGCCCAGAAAATCCAACTTATGGCTGGAACGTCAGTTCCGCATTCTTGTGTTTCTGTCAGGACATTTTGACATTAAAAATCAACAATTTTGGCTCTCTACATGGGGCTCCCCTTGAAGAGCACCAGGAGGCTCCAACTGGCTCCAACTGGTACAGAATGCGGCCGCGCGGGGGATTGAGGGAGCGCCTCGTAGCTCGCAGGTAACACCTCTCCTGCGCAGGCTGCACTGGTTACCGGTGGTCTTCCGGGTGCGATTCAAGGTTTTGGTCATCACCTTTAAAGCGCTCCATGGCATCGGACCGGGATATCTAGGGGACCGCCTGCTGCCGCCAGTTACCTCCCATCGACCGATGCGCTCTCATAGGGCCTCCTTAGGGTGCCGTCGGCCAACCAATGTCGGCCGGCGGCCCCCAGAGGAAGAGCGTTCTCTGTGGGGGCTCCGGCCCTATGGAATGATCTATCTGTGGGATGTCTTCTCCCTGATCTTCGGACCTTTAAGCCTGAGCTCAAAACCTTTTTCTTTCATCAAGCAGGGCTGGCCTAATAATTAATTTTAATATTGAGGGTTTTTAGTGGGTTTTTAAGGGATTTTAATTTATTTATTAACTTTTTATTCAGTAATTTTAATCATGCAGCTTATTGAATCAGATTTTTAATTGAATATTGTATTTTTAAAATTTTTGATATCTATGTTTTATTTATGCTGTACACCGCCCTGAGTCCTCGGAAAAGGGCGGTATAAAAATATAAACAATAAATAAACAATAAATAAATAAATAACAAGCACGCAGCCTCTCTTTGCAGAGGGCGCATTCATTCGCCCAAATCTTTTGTTCTAGATTCTCTCTCAATATGTCTACGGAGGTTCTCAGTCATCCACGTCATAGTTGTCCCGAAGGTGCTATTTTTTTCAAGAGGCAACTGGACTTTCTGGTTTTTCTCTGAAGACATTTCGCTTCTCATCCAAGAAGTTTCTTCAGCTCTGAGTGGATGGTGGAAGGATTTATACTCTTTGCAGACAGCTGGTCATTTGCATCCTCTTAGAGAGTCATTGAGGCCACCTGGAGGTTTATCTGTGTCCTCAAGAATCACCTGAGTGGTACAAATGGGTATGGAGCCTTCTTGGAACTGCTCAAAGGATTGTGTTGTAAATTGGACATACAGTAGACCAGGGGTCTCCAACCTTGGTCCCTTTAAGACTTGTGGACTTCAACTCCCAGAGTCCCTCAGCCAGAGTTGAAGTCCACAAGTCTTAAAGGGACCAAGGTTGGAGACCCCTGCAGTAGATGATATCGTATCCCTCTCCCTCTGTTGAGCGAGGGCTCTTCAATTTTGACATAGATGGCCTCCTTGACCCCTCATTCAAACCAGTGGTTCCCTCTGACCAAAATATGGACTTTGCTGTCTTCAAAAGAATGGCCTGTGTCTCTGGAATGCAGATGGACTGCTGAATCTAGTCTTGATGGCTTTGTTCTCCTATGTTGTGCCATGTGTTTATGAAGTGGCTGTTTTGTTTCCCCAATATACAGATGTGCAAATCTTTCCATCCCCCACCATCCAATCAGAGCTGAAGGAGCTTCTTGGATGAGAAGTGAAACGTCATCAAAGAAAAAGAGCTGAAGGAGTTTCTTGGATGAGAAGAATCGGGTTAATTTTAAGTCCATTTTAATGTTTTCATGTTTTATCTTGTCACTCTCATTTGGTTGCGAGCTGCTTAGACTGCTCTAGGCAGGATGGGAGGCATATAAATTTAAAAATAATTAAAAATAATTAAAAATAATTAAAAAGGGCCTCTGGTGGCTCAGCAGACTAATTCTGTCTGTTATTAACGCAGCTGCTTGCAATTACTGCAGGTTCTAGTCCCACCAGGCCCAAGGTTATTAACACAGCAGCCTGCAATTACTGCAGGTTCAAGCCCGGCCCAAGGTTGACTCAGCCTTCCATCCTTTATAAGGTAGGTAAAATGAGGACCCAGATTGTTGGGGGGGGCAATAAGTTGACTTTGTAAATATACAAATAGAATGAGACTATTGCATTATACATTGTAAGCCGCCCTGAGTCTTCGGAGAAGGGCGGGATATAAATGTAAATAAATTTTAAAAAAAAAGGTTGACTCAGCCTTCCATCCTTTATAAGGTAGGTAAAATGAGGACCCAGATTGTTGGGGGCAATAAGTTGACTTTGTATATAATATACAAATGGATGAAGACTATTGCTTAACACAGTGTAAGCCGCCCTGAGTCTTCGGAGAAGGGCGGGATATAAATGTAAATAAATTTAAAAAAAAAAGGTTGACTCAGCCTTCCATCCTTTATAAGGTAGGTAAAATGAGGACCCAGATTGTTGGGGGCAATAAGTTGACTTTGTATATAATATACAAATGGATGAAGACTATTGCTTAACACAGTGTAAGCCACCCTGAGTCTTCGGAGAAGGGCGGGATATAAATTCAAATTAAAAAAACAACAACAGAATAATGTCTAGATATCATCACCCAGAACTACAAAAACTCAAGAGATGTTAATCTCCAAAACTCAAGCCACAGTGGGGCCTTTTCCAATCACACAGAATCCTTACTCCAAAAAAGGCCAAGCGTTTGCTAGGTGATCAAAGGAACCGAACAGGGCAAGCAAGGATAGCCTTATGCTTCAATAGGTCATCTCCTCCTCCTTAAATTCATTTCCAAAAAATCCCACCTACCTTTTCATCCAGAAATATTTCTCCCTTGAAGTACGGCCGAAAGTCTGCCACCTCCGTTCCGATGTTCTCTTTCACCACAGCATAAAGTGGGACCCCGACCTGGTCAAGTTGGGGTTTCAGAGAGGACAGCTCAGAGGCCTCCTACAAATGGAAGGACAACTGGAGTCAACCATCACCCAGCCCAACTGCAATAGATCTATGAAAACAGATAGTTATCCTCAACAAACGACACACAGAGGCTGAAATTTCTGTTATTAAGCAAGACTCTGAGGTGCCTGTGAGCTACTGCAGGGGTCTCCAACCTTGGCAACTTTAAGACTTGTGGACTTCAACTCCCAGAATTCCTCAGCCAGCAAAGGAATTCCGGGAGTTAAAAGTCCACAAGTCTTAAAGTTGCCAAGGTTGGAGACCCCGAGCTACTGGAATCGTTAGGCAGGCAGGTAGCCTTGACCGGTTCGCAGAACTCCACGAAGAGTTAACCGGTGAAAACCAGCTGAATCCCACCACAATAGGAGATTGCTGCCTCATCCTGCTTTAGGGATATTTGAATCGAGTCAAACATACCAACTTGTCAAGGATTTTCTGAACTCGAAGAGGTCTGGAGGGTGAGAATGTCTGCATGGTTAACTGACCTTACCTTCTTCTCTGACGGAATGTTGGCTTAGGAAGAACCGGGTTACAACAAGTTTAGCTTCCCTTTCTGAGTTTTTTTCCTATAGTAACCTAAACTTTACATATCGACCTCAAATTCTTCCTCCCTTGATCAACTAGGTACCCAACTACTGTTAACGGCTCTACTCCTAATGTACCTCTCTAGCTTGCTGAATTTTAATTGGATTTTAAATTTTAAGATATTTTTTTTAATTGTTTTAATGTTTTATAGGGCATTTTAAGCAATGCCTTTGGCATAGAAGTTTATTTATTTATTTATTTATTATTTATTTATTTATTTATTTGTATTTTTATACCGCCCTATCTCCCTAGGGACTCAGGGCGGTTCACAGCCAAAATTAAAATATACATATAAATACAAAATAAAACATCAGTTAAAAAACTTATTACAAATGGCCGAATAATTAAAAATAACAATATACATAATAAAACCCATTTAAAACCAATTTAAATTTAAAATCTAGTCCAGTCCCGCGCAGATAAATAGATGTGTTTTAAGCTCGCGGCGGAAGGATCGGAGGTCAGGAAGCTGACGAAGTCCTGGGGGAAGTTCGTTCGTTTAATAAGTTTAATAAGTCCTGGGGGAAGTTCGTTAAATTTCGTTTAATACATAAAAGGGGAGAAACCACCACAAAATTCCAGGGTTGTAGGCTAGGCTGTTTGTTAAAAAACAAAAACAAAAACAAATCTTGAAAGAAGGCAGTAGCAGAAAATTAACACGGATGTGTTTGTGAATTCACTAAACGGGTAGCATGACTCAAAAGGGGATTTTGCTTCAAATTTCTAAGTAGAAGCTAACAAACTATAAGCTGTTTTCCTTTCCAGCTGCCCAAATAACTCCCATAACTACTAGAAGCTCCTTGGGGCCCTGAGCAAGCAATTGGCATGTAAGGGAATATTCTTAAAAACTAGTCTAAGCTAGTCTTGATTTAGCTCTTTCTAAAATCCAGCATTTGTAATTGGGGTAAAAAACTTCAGGTTACCCTTGGATTTCATGCTCTGAAACACACACATACACAAACAACAAACACATAAACCTTCTGCCCCCATAGGAAAATCAGATTGCAGGAATGAGACTTCTGACTCACAGTACATCTGATGCGTTGTTTTACTAGGTTGAGGAAGAAAGGTAAGAAAAGAAAGACAAATGTTGCTCTAACTTCTGTAATCATGAAAGCCTTTGAAAGGCTAGTGCTTTCCTACTTGAAAACCATCACGGATCTGCTATTAGACCCCTTGCAATTTGCATACCGAGCAAATAGATCGACAGATGATGATGTTAATATTATTATTATTATTATTATTATTATTATTATTATTATTATTATTATTATTATTATTATTATTATTATTATTATTATTATTATTATTATTATTATTATTATTAATTTATAGACCCTTCTCCCGAAGGACTCAGGGCGGTTTACATACAAAACAACACATACAATGCTAAAACAACCCTTAAAAACTTATTCAAATGGCCAATTTAAAATACAGTATCAACCCTATAAAATTAAAATTTAAATTTAAAACCCATATTTAAAATTCAAGCCAGTCCAACAAGGCGGAATAGATAGGTTTTAAGTTTCGTGAAAGGTCCTGAGGTCAGGGAGTTGTCAAGTCCAGGGGAAGTTCGTTAAATTTCGTTTAATAAGTTTAATAAGTCCTGGGGGAAGTTCGTTAAATTTCGTTTAATACATACAAGGGGAGAAACCACCACAAAATTCCAGGGTTGTAGGCTAGGCTGTTTGTTAAAAAACAAAAACAAAAAAAATCTTGAAAGAAGGCAGTAGCAGAAAATTAACACGGATGTGTTTGTGAATTCACTAAACGCGTAGCATGACTCAAAAGGGGATTTTGCTTCAAATTTCTAAGCAGAAGCTAACAAACTATAAGCTGTTTTCCTTTCCAGCTGCCCAAATAACTCCCATAACTACTAGAAGCTCCTTGGGGCCCTGAGCAAGCAATTGGCATGTAAGGGAATATTCTTAAAAACTAGTCTAAGCTAGTCTTGATTTAGCTCTTTCTAAAATCCAGCATTTGTAATTGGGGTAAAAAACTTCAGGTTACCCTTGGATTTCATGCTCTGAAACACACACATACACAAACAACAAACACATAAACCTTCTGCCCCCATAGGAAAATCAGATTGCAGGAATGAGACTTCTGACTCACAGTACATCTGATGCGTTGTTTTACTAGGTTGAGGAAGAAAGGTAAGAAAAGAAAGACAAATGTTGCTCTAACTTCTGTAATCATGAAAGCCTTTGAAAGGCTAGTGCTTTCCTACTTGAAAACCATCACGGATCTGCTATTAGACCCCTTGCAATTTGCATACCGAGCAAATAGATCGACAGATGATGATGTTAATATTATTATTATTATTATTATTATTATTATTATTATTATTATTATTATTATTATTATTATTATTATTATTATTATTATTATTATTATTATTATTATTATTATTATTAAATTTATAGACCGCCCTTCTCCCGAAGGACTCAGGGCGGTTTACATACAAAAAACAACACATACAATGCTAAAAACAACCCTTAAAAAACTTATTCAAATGGCCAATTTAAAATACAGTATCAACCCTATAAAATTAAAATTTAAAATTTAAAACCCATATTTAAAAATTCAAGCCAGTCCAACAAGGCGGAATAGATAGGTTTTAAGTTTGCGGCGAAAGGTCCTGAGGTCAGGGAGTTGTCGAAGTCCAGGGGGAAGTTCGTTCCACAGGGTAGGAGCCCCCACAGAGAAGGCCCTCCCCCTGGGGGCCGCCAGTCGACATTGCTTGATTGACGGCACCCTAAGGAGTCCCTCTCTGTGACTCGCCCCCAACAGACAGCTGCGGCTGCAGCTGACTGTACCGGGGTGCCGGCATCCACAGCCACTCCGTCTTGGAGGGATTAAGCTTGAGCCTGTTCCTCCCCATCCAGACCCGTACGGCTTCCAAACACCAGGACAGTACTTCGATAGCTTTGTTGGGGTGGCCTGGGGTGGAAAAGTACAGCTGCGTATCATCAGCGTACAGTTGGTATCTCACCCCAAAACCACTGATGATCTCACCCAGCAGCTTCATATAGATGTTGAACAGGAGGGGTGAGAGAATTGATCCCTGTGGCACCCCACACATGAGGCGCCTCGGAGTCGATCTCTGCCCCCTGTCAACACCGTCTGCGTCCGGTCAGAGAGGTAGGAGGAGAACCACCGATAAACGGTGCCTCCCACTCCCAAACCCTCCAACCGGCGCAACAGGATAACATGGTCGATGGTATCGAAAGCCGCTGAGAGGTCTAATAGGACCAGGGCCGAGGAATAACCCTTATCCCTGGCCCTCCAGAGATCATCCACCAGCGCGACCAAAGCCATCTCCGTACTGTATCCGGGCCGAAAGCCGGACTGGAACGGGTCTAGATAGACAGTTTCATCCAGGCACTGGGGTAGCTGATGTGCCATCGCACTCTCTACAACCTTCGCCGTAAAGCGAAGATTGGAGACTGGACGATAATTTCCTAAAACAGCTGGGTCCAGGGAAGGCTTCTTGAAGAGAGGTCTCACCACAGCCTCTTTCAAGGCTGCGGGAAAGACCCCCTCCCGCAAAGAAGCATTTGTAATCCCCCGGAGCCAACCTCGTGTCACCTCCTGCATGGCCAGCACCAACCAGGAGGGGTACGGGTCCAGTAAACATGTGGTGGCATTCAGCCTTCCCAGCAACCTGTCCATGTCCTCGGGAGTCACAGGGTCAAAACTATCCCAAATGGTCTCAACAAGACGGGTCTCGAAACTCTCGCCTGGATCTACCCAATTTTGATCCAATCCGTCCCGAAGTTGAACGATTTTATCGTATAGATAACCGTTAAACTCCTCGGCATGCCCTTGTAATGGGTCCTCCCGCCCTTCCTGTTGAAGGAGAGAGCGGGTCACCCGAAACAGGGCGGCCGGGCGGTTATCTGCCGACGCAATGAGGGAGGAAACGTAGGAACGTTTCGCATCCCTCAATGCCACTAGGTAGGTCCTATTATAGGATCTAACTAGTGTCCGGTCAGACTCAGAACGGCTGGATCTCCAAGCACTCTCTAGGCGTCCTCTCCGGCGTTTCATCTCCCTCAGCTCCTCAGAAAACCAAGGGGCTGGTTGAGACCGACGCCGGGTCAGAGGCCGCAAAGGCACGACACGGTCCAAAGCACCAGCCGCGGCCTGTTCCCAGGCCGCGACTAGCTCTTCAGTTGTGCCGCGGGCCAGATTCTCGGGAAACGGCCCAAGCTCCGTCAGGAACCTTTCTGGGTCCATCAGGCGCTTGGGACAGAACCAACGTACTGGTTCCATCTCCCTGCGGTGGTGGGTAGCGGTCAGAAAGTCCAGACGAAGGAGAAAATGATCTGACCATGACAAAGGTTCGACAACTAAATCATTAAATATAGCTCTGCACTATTTCCTACAACATCTTGAATCTCCAAAGACCTATGCAAGGGCCCTCTTTGTAGACTTTAGTTCAGCATTCAATACCATCATTCCAGACACTTTTCTAACTAAGCTAAACCAGCTACAGGTACCTGAACAGACTTGTAAATGGATCACAAGCTTCCTAACGGACAGGAAGCAGCAGGTGAAGCTAAGCAAGATCACATCAAATACCTGTACAATTAGCACAGGGGCCCCCCAAGGCTGTGTGCTCTCCCCACTTCTCTTCTCTCTATATACCAATGACTGCATCTCAAAACAATCCATCTGTTAAACTACTGAAGTTCGCAGATGACACAACAGTGATCGGTCTCATTCGAGACAATGATGAATCCGCATATAGACGAGAGGTCGAACGACTAGCCTTGTGGTGCGACCAGAACAATCTGGAACTGAACACACTCAAAACCGTAGAAATGGTGGTAGACTTTAGGAGAAACCCTCCCATACTTCCACCTCTTACAATACTAGACAACACAGCATCAACAGTAGAGACCTTCAAATTTCTAGGTTCTACATATCCTGAGTCCCCTGGGAGATAGGGCGGTATATAAATGTGATTAAATAAATAAATAAATAAATAAATAAAAATACATATCGCAAGATCTAAAATGGACAGCTAACATCAAAAACGTCATCAAAAAAGGACAACAATTTTCTTTCTGTGCCAACTCAGTAAGCTCAAACTGCCCAAGAAGCTGCTGATCCAATTCTACAGAGGAACTATTGAGTCTGTCATCTGCACCTCTATAATTGTCTGGTTCAGTTCTGCAACCCAACAAGAAAAACACAGACTTCAGAGGATAATTAGAACTGCAGAAAAAACAATTACTAGCAACCTGCCTTTCATTGAGGACCTGTATACTGCACGAGTCAAAAAGAGGGCTGTAAAAATGTTTACAGACCCCTCGCATCCTGGACATAAACTGTTTCAACTCCTACCCTCAAAACGACGCTACAGAGCACTGCACACCAGAACAACTAGACACAAGAACAGTTTTTTCCCGAAGGCCATCACTCTGCTAAACAAATAATTCCCTCAACACTGTCAAACTATTCACTAAATCTGCACTACTAGCAGTCTTCTCATCGTCCCATCACCCATCTCCTTCCATTTATGACTGTATGACTGTAACTTTGTTGCTTGTATCCTTACGATTTATATTGATATTGTTTCCTGATTGCTTATTTGTACCTTATGACTATCATTAAGTGTTGTACCTTATGATTCTTAATGAACGTATCTTTTCTTTTATGTACACTGAGAGCATATGCACCAAGACAAATTCCTTGTGTGTCCAATCACACTTGGCCAATACAAAATTCTATTCTAGTCTAGTCTAGTCTAGTCTAGTCTAGTCTAGTCTATCACTTTGCTAAACAAATAATTCCCTCAACACTGTCAACCTATTTACTAAATCTACACTACTATTAATCTTCTCATCATTTTCATCACCAATCTCTTTCCACTTATAAATAGAATAGAATAGAATAGAATAGAATTTTTTTATTGGCCAAGTGTGATTGGACACACAAGGAATTTATCTTGGTGCATATGCTCTCAGTGTACATAAAAGAAAAGATACCTTCATCAAGGTACAACATTTACTACACAATTGATGGTCAGTATATCAATGTAAATCATAAGGATTGCCAGCAACAAGTTACAGTCATACAGTCATAAGTGGAAAGAGATGGGTGATGGGAACTATGAAAAAAATTAATAGTAGTGCAGATTTAGTAAGTAGTTTGACAGTGTTGAGGGAATTATTTGTTTAGCAGAGTGATGGCCTTCAGGAAAAAACTGTTCTTGTGTCTAGTTGTTCTGATGTGCAGTGCTCTGTAGCGTCGTTTTGAGGGTAGGAGTTGAAACAGTTTATGTCCAGGATGCGAGGGGTTTGTAAATATTTTCACGGCTCTCTTCTTGATTCGTGCAGTATACAGGTCCTCAATGGAAGGCAGGTTGGTAGCAATTATTTTTTCTGCTGTTCTAATTATCCTCTGAAGTCTGTGTCTTTCTTGTTGGGTTGCAGAACCAAACCAGACAGTTATAGAGGTGCAAATGACAGACTCAATAATTCCTCTGTAGAACTGAATCAGCAGCTCCTTGGGCAGTTTGAGCTTACTGAGTTGGCGCAGAAAGAACAGTCTTTGTTGTCTTTTTTAATGATGTTTTTGATGTTAGCTGTCCATTTTAGATCTTGCGATATGATAGAACCTAGAAATTTGAAGATTTCTACTGTTGATACTGTATTGTCTAGTATTGTGAGAGGTGGAAGTATGGAAGGGTTTTTCCTAAAGTCTACCACCATTTCTACGTTCGAGTGTGTTCAATTCCAGATTGTTTTGGTTGCACCACAAGGCTAGTCGTCTATATGCGGATTCGTCATTGTCTCGAATGAGACCAATCACTGTTGTGTCATCTGCAAACTTCAGTAGCTTATCAGATGGATCATTGGAGATGCAGTCATTGGTATACAGAGAGAAGAGAAGTGGGGAGAGCATACAGCCTTGGGGGGGCCTCTGTGCTAATTGTACAGGTGTTTGATGTGATCTTGCTTAGCTTCACCTGCTGTTTCCTGTTTGTTAGGAAGCTTGTGATCCACTTACCAGTATGTTCCTGTATCTGTAGCTGGTTTAGCTTAGTTAGAAGAATGTCTGGAATGATAGTATTGAATGCTGAACTAAAGTCTACAAAAGGACCCTTGCATAGGTCTTTGGAGACTCAAGATGTTGTAGGATGTAATGCAGAGCCATATTAACAGCATCATCTGTTGATCTATTTGCTCGGTATGCAAATTGCAAGGGTCTAACAGCGGATCCGTGATGGTTTTCAAGTAGGAAAGCACTAGCCTTTCAAAGGTTTTCATGACTACAGATGTTAAAGCAACTGGTCTGTAGTCATTCAGTTCCTTAATGGTGGGCTTCTTCGGCACTGGGATGATGGTAGAACGTTTGAAGCAAGAAGGAACATAGCACATCTCTAGTGATTTATTGAAAATATGGGTGAAGATGGGGGCCAATTGGTCAGCACAGACTTTTAAGCAAGAAGGAGTTATCTTGTCTGGGCCTGGAGCTTTTCCTGGCTTTTGTCTGTGAAATAGGTCCTGCACTTCCTTTTCTGTGATCACTAGGGGTTGTGAACCCAATGAAATGGGGTCAGTTGTAGGAGGCTTGGCTGTTGTTGGTGTGTCTGAGATGGGGGTTGTGGAGATAGGTGGCTGTAGTTTCCTTTCAAACCTGCACTAAAACTCATTCAGGTCATCTGCCAGTTGTTGATTACCTTCAGCCTGGGAAGGAGGTTTGCCATAGCTGGTGATATTTTTAAGAGTGTATGACTTGTGAATGACTGTATGACTGTAACTTTTTGTTGCTATCATTAAGGGTTAAATTGCAACCTATGACCATCATTTGTATTGTAAATGTTGTACCTTGATGAAGGTATCTTTTTTTTTATGTACACTGAGAGCGTATGCACCAAGACAAATTCCTTGTGTGTCCAATCACACTTGGCCAATAAATTCTATTCTATTCTATTCTATTCTATTCTATTCTATTCTATTCTATTCTATTCTATTCTATTCTCTATCCTATCCTATCCTATCCTATCCTATCCTATCCTATCCTATCCTATCCTATCCTATCCTATCCATGTTGAACACAGGCACAGGGACAACAGTGAAAGGACACACATGGCCTCAACGACTCTCTGAAGGAATGCAAATGACCAGCTGTCTGTAAGGAATATAAATCCTTCCATTCCCCACCATTCAGTCAGAGCTGAAGAAGATTCTTGGATGAGAAGCAAAACGTCTTCAAAAAAAAAAAAAAAAGTCCAGTTGCCTCTTGAAAAAAAGCACCTTTGAGACATCCTGGAGAGATGTTGTCTAATAGTTCTTTCAAAGCTTCCAGTGATGGAACATCCATAACTCTGGGAGGCAGCTGTTCTATAGTTGTTCTGCCAAGAAGTTTGAAGTTGGGTGTCTCTTTAACAAGGTTCCACCCTGCTTTCAGGTCTTTGCAGAATAGTTAATCCCCTCTTCCCTGGGGCAGCTCTTCCAGGCATTGTCCATGACTGTGAACCTATATCAAGAACTCCTGCTAAGCCAGTTCAAACCAGTCATCCCGCTAGGTATCTGGCCTATTTCCAGTTTAATAAGCTGCCGTCTCTGCTAAGCTGCACCGTTCCTTCTTTTTGGTTCCATATTTTCAAATCCCCGTTCTCTGTCTTTTGTGCTCCTAGAGATTATACAGCCTTTTGTTCTTTGTCATTTTATTTTTGTCCAATTTCCTTGTACCTGCCAGGTGTTTTTTAAAAAAAATGTAGATTTAGAAATGTTTAAAAGCTTTGTTCTCCTGTGTTCCTTCTGATTCGCTGCCCAAAGGATTGGCAGCTAAGGAACACAGGATATAATGGTATGTTTGAAACCAGAGAAAGATTTGCATTTTAACTAACTGAACATTCCTCCATTCTCAGTGAATGGAACAAACTTCTAATCATGTTCACAGGAGAATTATAAATAAAGGACAAAGTATCTGCTTCAAACGCCAGATCAAATGAGTTGCTGAGATTTCCATAATCTTATTCTATCCTCTTTCAATAAATCTTACTAAACCTATTACTGGAAAAAGCCTTGCTTTCTAGCCTAGAGTAACAAGAGTTGGAAGGGACCTTGGAGATCTTCTAGTCCAACCCCTTTGTCAAGCAAGAGACCCTATACCTTTTCAGACAAAAGGCTGCCCAATCTCTTCTTAAAAACCTCCAGTTATGACGCATCCACAGCTTCTGGAGGCAGAGTCATTCAGGTGGGTTGGATCATCCAAGAACTTGGGCACACAAGCTGGATTTAATGTTCACATGTTGTGCGCACAAGGTGGTGATAACGGAGAAGGCTCCTGAGCCAAGAAGATCATGAGCCAAGTTGTATCAACTTGGAGACATGTCCTCCGTCCATGTTCTACTCATCCATAAGGTTCGACTGTTTACAACCTCATGGGTTTTATCAAAAGTCTGAGCCGTGGTGGCAGAGTACTTAGAATGCAGTTTGGCAGTTCGAATCTCACCAGGCTCCAGGTTGACTCAGCCTTCCATCCTTCCGAGGTTGGTAAAATGAGGACCCAGATTGTTGGAAGGGCAAATAGGCTGACTCTGTAATTCACTGAGAGAGGGCTGTAAAAACAGTATATAAGTCTAAGTGCTATTGCTATGCAAGCTAGGCTACATTTTATCCAGTTCAAGGTACATTCGTTCATTTTAAAATTTATAAACAGTGGGTGGATTACCTCAATATAAATACAGTCCTGAATGAATAGATCTAAACCAAAGCAATACCTACCCAAGGCTGGATATAGAAAAACATTCTTGCAACAGAACCAGACCAACTAACATCACGGTCCAATGCACATTCAAGTTTCACACCTCTACTGAAGACCAATAAAATATTTTATCCCACATCTCATATACTTTATTAACCATTTCTAAGCTCTGGTGGCGCAGTGGTTAGAATGCAGTATTGCAGGCTAACTCATTGCCTACAGCCAGCAATTTGATCCTGACCGGCTGGCTCAAAGTTGACTCAGCCTTCTATCCTTCTGAGGTTGGTAAAATGAGGACCCGGATTGTTGGGGGCCAGAGGCTAACTCTGTAAACCGCTTAGAGAGGGCTGCAAAAAAACCATGAAACGGTATACAAGTGCTATTGCTATTAGCTTTATTCCTCTCCTGTAGATCTATTCTATTCCTATATAGTGATCCTATTTCCTTTCTTGTAAATGCTGATCCTTCATTTCAGAAAGCTGTCCTTTAGATTCATTCATTCATTCATTCATTCATAAAGAGCCATGGTGATGCAGTGGTTAGAATGCAGTACTGCAGGTTGTCTCTGTCCACCGCCAGAAGTTCGATCCTGGCTGACTCAAGGTTGACTTGGCCTTCCATCCTTCCAAGGTTGGTAAAATGAGCACCCAGATTGTTTGGGGGCAAGAGGCTGACTCTGCAAACCACTTAGAGAAGGCTGTAAAGCCCTGTGAAGTGGTGTAGAAGGCTAAGTGCTATTACTGTTCTACTAACCTGTTCAGGTAGATCTGTATAGGATCTGCACCATGCATGGCATGTGCCAAGTCTGTTTAAATGGGGCAGAGGATTCTTTCCTGAATGTAACTATGGTTCTCCTCACCAAACATTGGATCATGTAATGACTAGCTGCCATTTAAGACCTTATACAGGAGGAAAATCCGATTTTCTCCAACTAACGAATACTCTAGGGCCTCTGGTGGCTCAGCAGACTAAGTCTGTCTATTATTAACACAGCTGCTTGCAATTACTGCAAGTTCAAGTCCCACCAGGCCCAAGGTTGACTCAGCCTTCCATCCTTTATAAGGTAGGTAAAATGAGGACCCAGATTGTTGGGGGCAATAAAAGTTGACTTTGTATATAATATACAAAAAAGGGATGAAGACTATTGCTTAACACAGTGTAAGCCGCCCTGAGTCTTCGGAGAAGGGCGGGGTATAAATTCAAAAATTTAAAAAAAAAATTAAAACTCTGTTTAACTGGATAAATGGCCTAGATACTAATACATAAAACATTCCACTCTCATTAAACAAGGCGTTTTGAAATGTAACCTATATTAACATGGAAAATTACCTTCTCTTGCATTATGAGTTTCTATTGTTAGTGATTCTATTATAAGTCTCCTGCAGGTAGCACCAGATCACAGCATAGTTTTGCTAGAGTGTTATGACTGCATTTTTGTGTCTAGGCGAGACTTGTTGGTAGATTAGCATTCAGAAAATTCAGGCACCCAAGCTAGGGTTTATGTCCAAAGACAGTATCTACGGGACCGCCTGCTGCCACCGACTGCCTCCCACCGACCCGTACGCTCCCACAGAGAGGGACTCCTTAGGGTGCCGTCCGCCAGGCAGTGCCGACTGGCGACACCCAGGGGAAGGGCCTTCTCTGTGGGGGCTCCCACCCTCTGGAACGAGCTCCCCCCAGGACTGCGCCAACTTCCTGACCTTCGAACCT
Source organism: Ahaetulla prasina (assembly GCF_028640845.1). Classification (NCBI taxonomy): domain Eukaryota; kingdom Metazoa; phylum Chordata; class Lepidosauria; order Squamata; family Colubridae; genus Ahaetulla; species Ahaetulla prasina. The sequence continues at coordinate 8,753,487 of NC_080544.1, read as the reverse complement.
TCCGCCGTGAGCTTAAGACACATCTATTTATTTGTGCGGGGCTGGCCTAGGGTTTAGTTTTTAAAAATTAGTTTTAAATGGGGTTTTGTACTATTTTAATCGATATTTTTAAATTTGGCCTAATGTAATAAGTTTTTTAAAATGTTTTAACTTGTATTTATTCTTATGTTTTTTATGTTTTTATATGGCTGTAAACCGCCCTGAGTCCTTCGGGAGATAGGGCGGTATAAAAATTTGAATAATAAATAAAATAAATAAAATAAATAAAACTGATGGGCAAGTTAACAGGGCAGCCGGTTTCAACCAATTCTTAGAATCTATTTTACTGGAGAAGATACATTACCTCTCTGCACAGAAATCATCCAGGCCGCCTCACCGCCATGATGACCACACCGTTCGTCTTCCACAGATCCTTGGCTTTGAACGTTCTCTGTTCTCCTTGAGGTCCAGGGAAGGAAAAATAAAGTGAAGCTCCTTTAAATCGTGCTCACATCCTGGTAAACTTATGGAGAATTCCAGATTGTTGTTTTAGCAGCCGAGATGGAAGTGACTGGATTCTGCCTTCTACATGGATGCTTTCTCAACTTTCCAAGTTTGGTTGTTTTCTTGCAAACGTTTCATTACCCAACTAGATAACATCATCAAGGTTAGGACCGCTAGCACCGATGATGCTATTTAGGAAACAACCAAGCTCAGAAAGCACCAAGGACCCCACAATTCAATCCTGAGCTACACATATTTGCTTCTAGCCTGTAACTCTGAGATTCTCCCATCCAGGTTCTAAGCAGGTCCGACTCTGCTTAGCTTTTCAAGATCAATCAAAGCGTACCTTAAATCATGAAGACATGATCTGGAGACAGTTCATTCTGTTACCATCTATTGGGTCAGTTTGATGCCTTCTATCAGTTTGGGTCAGTTTGAGCCATGCTTCCCAGGTGTTGTGTCTTGTCCGCTCTCACTGCAGCCGGGGTCTGCTTATCTGCTCCCGAACACGGAGGAATGTATGCCTCCCGGCCCCAGTCCTGGCTCCATGCCCAGACAAGCTGCAGAGGAGGGGGCATCCCCCGGCCCCAGCCCTGGCTCCATGCCCAGGCAAACGGAGCAGCTAGACCCCTCCCCCTCCTCCACAGCATGTGAGCCTGAGGAAAGTTTACTTCCAACAGCTGATTGGAGTGATCCTCGCATCAGAAGATTGGATAGGCGGAGGCAACAGAAGGAAGGGAGGGGCAGGCCTTAATGAGTGCTGAGTCATGGAGCCACACCCCATGGCCTATATAAAGGATCTGCTTTCTGGCAGTCTCTGAGTCAGGCAAAGTCGAACTTATCTTGCTGAAGTCACTTTCTGGTCTCCTGCCTGCTCTGAGGACTTTGCTAGGACTTTGGGCAGAGCTGCAGAGGCAAGCCTGATTCGGATTTCCCTGACCCGGCCGTAAGCGGAGGAGTGGGACACGACACCAGGAGTTGTAACCCAATATGTTGAAGAACAGCAAGTGGAAGAAAGTCTGTGCTATTTTAACTCCATTTGCATTTATTTTCTCCTGCAGGGTGTTTTGGACGAACACCTGAATTCTAAAAGTCCGGAAATTCAACTATGTTCCAAACTAAGCCTCACCTTCTGAGTTCCCAAACTATAGAACCACAAAGGTGCTTTTTCAGGGGGCAACTGGACTTTCTTTGAAGATGTTTTGCTTCTCATCCAAGAAGCTTCTTCAGCTTCTTGGATGAGAAGCGAAACGTCTTCAAAGAAAAAAAACAAAACCAGAAAGTCCAGTTGCCTCTTCAAAAAGCACCTTTGGGACAACCATGACCTGGATGAGGGAGAATATTTAGACTTACAGGACCACAACTGGATTTTAAGAACACAAGAGGGAATATATTTTTGTATACATTCTTGTATTTTGAGGGGAAAGGGGGTGCTTTTTTCTGAAAAAAACAAACTTCGCACACAAATGGAAGGAACCTCTAGACAATTTTCTCAGTGAGGAATGTTTCCACCTCTACATCTCTCTAGCAAAGTAAAATCTGAGGTGTCGCTGAGTCTCCTAAATAACTAAGCAGCACCCCGAAAGGGGGCTGAATGGGGTGCTGAGCCCCAGCACCAGCCTAAAACTTGGGTGGTGCGAAGACTCAGCGAAGATGGAAGAGAGAGAGGAGATTGCAGAGGGAGCCATGGGAGCACATACTGGAAGGTTTATCGAGACCCAGTATTCTCCTTCTGAAGGCGTGGAACGAGGCCTTGAAGCTGCAGAGATGATGCAAAGCCTAGGCGCTCGGTCCAGGGAGATGGATTCCAGGAAAACTTGGCAGCATGATCCAACTCCAGAGATGGGACCGAAAGAGCGATCACCTGGATGTCGTCCCGTATCCAGCCCTCGTCAACCTGCCTTCATGCTACCCCTTGTGGAATTTATCCCCCCCAGGCTGGGGATTCTATCCTGGCCAGGGGTGGGTCCAGGGCCTGTGGATGCCAGCGCTATCTGCTCCCCAACTTACATGATCACCATGGGCCCACTTTGTCCCGACGTTCCCAGCTTGTGCCAACATGACATCTCTAATAAATTGGAACTTTGAGGAACCTCAATCCTCAAAGCTTTATTTCATTGGGGGTGTTCCTTGGAACGCTGACATGAGGTTTGCTATTATCCCTTTACTCACTCCGGGAAAAAAGTAAATTTGTCTCTCCAGTGCATTTCTTTCTTTCTTTCTTTTTTTGTAATTTTTTTTTATTTTTTAAAAAAACAAACATACATAAAACCATCTTCAATTCAAGTACATTGCGTCGGTGGGTTGATCACCAATCCTTTGTGCAGCTCGCCATATTTATTCCGATTAATTTATCTAATCTTGTATTTTATCAGTCTGATATGTATCTCAACACTATAATCGATTACTCTTTTAATGAACTATAACATCTCATTCTCTCTCTTCAAATCAGCTTTTCTAAATTAATATTATACATCTTCAATTCCCTTCCCTAAACTCAATTACATAATTTTAACATTTTCCTTTATTCAACTTTTCTTAAAACTCTTTAACATATTTTCCCTTCTAACCATTGATAAAAGAGATCCCATATCTTGTAAAATTGTTTCTCTTCCTGTTCTCTAATTTCTAATGTCACTTTACTCCTTTCTGCACAGTCCATCATTTTCCTAATAATTTCATCTTGCAATGGGAATTTTTCATGTTTCCAATTTTTAGCAAACACAATCCCGGCTGCTGTCAAAATCCAGTGCATTTCTATAATTTGCAATTAGGAGCTGGTGAAGGATCTTCCGTCTAGGTCTTACCTGGGCCCAGAGTCTTCAGATCAATTTCTTCCAGAAATTCCGTTGAGGCCATTTCAGCTTTCGGGAGAAACAAATCAGTATTGGCGAGGATCATCCCTGTCACGGCAGCCCCGATGGCGCCAAGTCCCAGCGTCCACATTGCTATGGAGAGGTCAATCGGTAGAGACATCTCTAGAGAATGAAGAAAACACCAGTCACCTCAGCTGCCCAAAATACCTTAAAATTTCAGAAAGGAAATGAAGATTTCGATGTAAAAAAGAGACTCTAGAAAGAGTGCAGAGAAGAGCAACAAAGATGATTAGGGGACTGGAGGCTAAAACATATGAAGAACGGTTGCAGGAACTGGGTATGTCTAGTTTAATAAAAAGAAGGACTAGGGGAGACATGATAGCAGTGTTCCAATATCTCAGGGCTTGCCACAAAGAAGAGGGAGTCAAACTATTCTCCAAAGCACCTGAGGGTAGAACAAGAAGCAATGGGTGGAAACTAATCAAGGAGAGAAGCAACCTGGAACTGAGGAGAAATTTCCTGACAGTTAGAACAATTAATAAGTGGAACGACTTGCCTGCAGAAGTTGTGAATGCTCCAACACTGGAAATTTGTAAGAAAATGTTGGATAACCATCTGTCTGAGATGGTGTAGGGTTTCCTGCCTGGGCAGGGGGTTGGACTAGAAGGCCTCCAAGGTCCCTTCCAACTCTGTTGTTATATTATATATTATATTATAAGATGAGCTGGAAGGAGTAACTTAAATTGGAATGTCTAATTAATTAGGACAGATTTTAAAAGTTTGATATATTCACTGAAAGGAAGTTTTGTATTTATAAAATGAGCAGGTAAATGCGTGTCCTCTGTTTCTTTAAGTAATGCTGAATAATTTCCAAAGTCTGTAAAATACTATTGATTAGATTTCGAAATAAGAGAAGAAAAAAAGGTCCACTGCATGAGGATAAAACTGGAGGGAGAGATTTGATGGACTTAATTGGACCTATAATTAGTAAAATACCAAAACTAAAAAAAAATAATCTCCCTTTAGGGTTAAAAAAATAAAAATGCTATATTATTCCCCAAAGCAAAGAGAAGCAGTGATGGTCAAATTGATTCGTTCATCCAAAGGAGAGAATATATCTAATTTTGTCTTTATTCTGAAATTGTTTCCGGATTTTGTGCTTGCAGTGAGAAAAAAAAGAAAGAAACTTTGAATTTGTTTTTGTTAACTTGATAGGCTTATGGTTATAGAAATGGCTTGTACATGCTGTTGTGTAAAAGTTGTGGTTGTAATGTCATTCTCTTCTACTGCGCTAAAGACCATCTGAAGTCGGTGCCTTTTTCTTTTCTTTTCTCCCTTTAAACCAGGGGTCTCCAACCTTGGCAACATTAAGACTTGTGGACTTCAATTCCCAGAGTCCCTCAGTCAGCAAAGCAGGGGTCTCCAACCTTGGTGGTTTTAAGACTTGTGGACTTCAACTCCCAGAGTCCCTCAGCCAGCAAAGCAGGGATCTCCAACCTTGGTCCCTTTAAGACTTGTGGACTTCAACTCCCAGAGTCCCTCAGCCAGCAAAGCAGGGGCCTCCAACCTTGGACCCTTTAAGACTTGTAGACTTCAACTCCCAGAGTCCCTCAGCCAGCAAAGCAGGGGTCTCCAACCTTGGTCCCTTTAAGAATTGTGGACTTCAACTCCCAGAGTTCCTCAGCCAGCAAAGCAGGGGTCTCCAACCTTGGTCCCTTTAAGACTTGTAGACTTCAACTCCCAGAGTCCCTCAGCCAGCAAAGCAGGGGTCTCCAACCTTGGTCCCTTTAAGACTTGTGGACTTCAATTCCCAGAGTCCCTCAGCCAGCAAAGCAGGGGGTTCCAACCTTGGTCCCTTTAAGACTTGTGGACTTCAACTCCCAGAGTCCCTCAGCCAGCCAAGCCGGGGTCTCCAACCTTGGTCCCTTTAAGACTTGTGGACTTCAACTCCCAGAGTCCTCAGCCAGCAAAGCAGGGGTCTCCAACCTTGGTCCTTTAAGACTTGTGGACTTCAACTCCCAGAGTTCCTCAGCCAGCAAAACTCCCAGAATTCCCCAGCCAGCAAAGCAGGGGCTCCAACCTTGGCAACATTAAGACTTGTGACTTCAACTCCCAGAGTCCTCAGCCAGCAAAGCAGGGATCTCCAACCTTGGTCCTTTAAGACTTGTGGACTTCAACTCCCAGAGTCCTCAGCCAGCAAAACGCCCAGAATTCCCCAGCCAGCAAAGCAGGGGTCTCAACCTTGGTCCTTTAAGACTTGTGGACTTCAACTCCCAGAGTCCTCAGCCAGCAAAGCAGGGCCTCCAACCTTGGTGGTTTTAAGACTTGTGGACTTCAACTCCCAGAGTTCCTCAGCCAGCAAAACTCCCAGAGTCCCTCAGTCAGCAAAGCAGGGGCTCCAACCTTGGTCCCTTTAAGACTTGTGACTTCAACTCCCAGAGTTCCTCAGCCAGCAAAGCAGGGGCTCCAACCTTGGTGGTTTTAAGACTTGTGACTTCAACTCCCAGAGTTCCTCAGCCAGCAAAGCAGGGGCTCCAACCTTGGTGGTTTTAAGACTTGTAGACTTCAACTCCCAGAGTCCTCAGCCAGCAAAGCAGGGTCTCCAACCTTGGCAACATTAAGACTTGTGGACTTCAATTCCCAGAGTCCCTCAGTCAGCAAAGCAGGGGTCTCCAACCTTGGTGGTTTTAAGACTTGTGGACTTCAACTCCCAGAGTCCCTCAGCCAGCAAAGCAGGGCCTCCAACCTTGGCAACATTAAGACTTGTAGACTTCAACTCCCAGAGTCCCTCAGTCAGCAAAGCAGGGGCTCCAACCTTGGTCCCTTTAAGACTTGTGGACTTCAATTCCCAGAGTCCCTCAGCCAGCAAAGCAGGGGCTCCAACCTTGGTCCTTTAAGACTTGTGACTTCAACTCCCAGAGTTCCTCAGCCAGCAAAGCAGGGGCTCCAACCTTGGTGGTTTTAAGACTTGTAGACTTCAACTCCCAGAGTTCCTCAGCCAGCAAAGCAGGGTCTCCAACCTTGGCAACATTAAGACTTGTGGACTTCAATTCCCAGAGTCCCTCAGTCAGCAAAGCAGGGGTCTCCAACCTTGGCAACATTAAGACTTGTGGACTTCAATTCCCAGAGTCCCTCAGTCAGCAAAGCAGGGGCTCCAACCTTGGCAACATTAAGACTTGTGGACTTCAACTCCCAGAGTTCCTCAGCCAGCAAAGCAGGGGTCTCAACCTTGGTGGTTTTAAGACTTGTGGACTTCAACCCCAGAGTCCCTCAGCCAGCAAAGCAGGGGCTCCAACCTTGGCAACATTAAGACTTGTGACTTCAACTCCCAGAGTCCTCAGCCAGCAAAGCAGGGCCTCCAACCTTGGTGGTTTTAAGACTTGTAGACTTCAACTCCCAGAGTCCTCAGCCAGCAAAGCAGGGGCTCCAACCTTGGTGGTTTTAAGACTTGTGGACTTCAACCCCAGAGTCCTCAGCCAGCAAAGCAGGGGCTCCAACCTTGGTCCCTTTAAGACTTGTGGACTTCAACTCCCAGAATTCCTCAGCCAGCAAAGCAGGGGTCTCAACCTTGGTGGTTTTAAGACTTGTAGACTTCAACTCCCAGAGTCCTCAGCCAGCAAAGCAGGGTCTCCAACCTTGGCAACATTAAGACTTGTGGACTTCAACTCCCAGAGTCCCTCAGCCAGCAAAGCAGGGATCTCCAACCTTGGTCCCTTTAAGACTTGTGGACTTCAACTCCCAGAGTCCCTCAGCCAGCAAAGCAGGGGTCTCCAGCCTTGATCCCTTTAAGGATTGTGGACTTCAACTCCCAGAGTTCCTCAGCCAGCAAAGCAGGGTCTCCAACCTTGGTCCCTTTAAGACTTGTGGACTTCAACTCCCAGAGTCCCTCAGCCAGCAAAGCAGGGGTCTCCAGCCTTGATCCCTTTAAGACTTGTGGACTTCAACTCCCAGAGTCCCTGTCCACAAGTCTTAAAGGGACCAAGGTTGGAGACCCCTGCTTTAATAAGCATTCAAAGTTACAATGGCATCGAAAAAAGGGACTTATGACCCGTTTTCAGACTTATGACTGTTTCAGCAATCCCACGGTCACATGATCAAAACTCAAGGCGCTTGACAAGTGGCATGTGTTTATGACGGTTGCAGTGTCCCGGGGTCATGTGATCCCCTCTGACAAGCAAACTCAATGGGAAAAACCAGCTTCACTTTACAACCGAGTTACTAACTGAACAACTACAGTTGATCCGCTTAACAACAGTGGCAAGAAAGCTCACTTCACAACTGTCTTGCTTAGCAGCAGAAGTTTTGGGTGTAACTGTGGTTATAAGTCAAGGACTATCTGTGCACATCGCAAATAATTTAATATGGAGTTACGAGAATATAGATAATTGATCCCTGTCCGGAAAGAAAAGAATTTTGCAGTTGGATTTCTACTAAATAGCAAGAAACCAGAAAGGCACCTCAGCTTTTAGAAATAGGTTGGACTGCAGGAATGAATGAAATTTCCTCCGAGATGGCCGCCATTGCACGAGCCAATCTACCACCCATGTTCATGGAGGTGTAGGGAACTTTCACGGAATCCCAAGTGCAAAAGGAGTAGATCCAAGACATCTCCTTAACACAGGGCTTCTGAATCCAAACTTCTGTGAAAAAGTAGCCCTTAGCAATAGTTCTTAAATTTATATACCACTTCACAGTGTTTTACAGCCCTTTCTAAGCGGTTCACAGAGTCAGCCTCTTGCATCCAACAATCCGGGTCCTCATTTTACTGACCTCGGAAGGAGGGAAGGCTGAGTCAACTTTGAGCTGGTCAGGATCAAATTGGTGGCAGTCGGCAGAGTTAGCCTGTAATAATGCATTCTAACCACTGTGCCACCACAGATGGACGGACGGATGGACGGATGGACAGATAGCAATAGACTTATATACCGGCTTCACAGTGCTTTTACAGCCCTCTCTAAGCAGTTTACAGAGTCAGCCTCTTGCCCCCAACAATCTGGGTCCTCATTTTACCGACCTTAGAAGGATGGAAGGCTGAGTCAACCTTGAGCTGGTCAGGATCAAATTGGTGGCAGTCGGCAGAGTTAGCCTGTAATAATAGACTTATATACCGGCTTCACAGTGCTTTACAGCCCTCTCTAAGCGGTTTACAGAGTCAGCCTCTTGCCCCCAACAATCTGGGTCCTCATTTTACCCACCTTGGAAGGACGAAAGGGTGAGTCAAAGTATCACTTTGAGAACTTTTCCTTCTGATTCCCAGCAAAGTAAACTCTCCTCTCCATCAACCTAGTTTCCAGAGGGGGACACTGAGTCAGAATTCGTTTCTGAAGCTAGACCTTGGAAGCTATCAAAGTCTCCCTTGGGGCTATCTTCCAAAACAAGGCGTGATTGCACAACGTTACAAGCCACCAGCTGGGAAGGAGAGGATCGTCTGAGATGTTGAACAAAGAGGATTTCATGTGCAAACTCATGCCTGATAGGCTTAATCTGTATGTATGCATGCGCATACCCACACCCGTTGATAAAAAGGAAGATAATTTCAGGCAATCGTGAGTATCCTTATCCTAGCATGGTGGGGAAAGAGAAGGCTAAGAAAGGGATTGTTTTTGGAGCCCTGATATACAACACAACCACATCCACGTGACAACGGTTTGCCAAAGACAAAGTACTGAATTGAGTCTTATCATCCCCAGCCAGTAACGGCCTATGTGCTCGGCTCCATGAAAGAACCACAATGGAAATAATTCTGATAAATAGAATAGAATAGAATTTTTTATCGGCCAAGTGTGATTGGACACACAAGGAATTTGTCTTGGTGAATATGCTCTCAGTGTACATAAAAGAAAAGATACGTTCATCAAGGTACAACATTTACAACACAATTGATGGTCAATATATCAATATAAATCATAAAGATTGCCAGCAACAAAGTTACAGTCATACAGTCATAAGTGGAAAGAGATTGGTGATGGGAACGATGAGAAGATTAATAGTAGTGCAGATTCAGTAAATAGTCTGACAGTGTTGAGGGAATTATTTGTTTAGCAGAGTGATGGCCTTCGGGAAAAAACTGTTCTTGTGTCTAGTTGTTCTGGTGTGCAGTGCTCTATAGCGTCGTTTTGAGGGTAGGAGTTGAAACAGTTTATGTCCTGGATGTGAGGGATCTGTAAATATTTTCACGGCCCTCTTCTTGATTCGTGCAGTATACAGGTCCTCAATGGAAGGCAGGTTGGTAGCCATTATTTTTTCTGCAGTTCTAATTATCCTCTGAAGTCTGTGTCTTTCTTGTTGGGTTGCAGAACCGAACCAGACAGTTATAGAGGTGCAAATGACAGACTCAATAATTCCTCTGTAGAACTGGATCAGCAGCTCCTTGGGCAGTTTGAGCTTCCTGAGTTGGCGCAGAAAGAACATTCTTTGTTGTCCTTTTTTGATGATGTTTTTGATGTTAGCTGTCCATTTTAGATCTTGCAATATGATCAAGACATACGATTCGGTCTCCTGTTTGCATGCGCTTGTATTTGAGAGCTTTAAGGAAGCGAAAGCCAGGAAAGCCAAATAATACTAAAAACTGGCCACCTGAACTCATGCCACCGAGTGCTGCGATGACCCACATCCTGAGGAACATCAAAGCCTCAAACTAGGTCTCAGCAAATGGCAAACTCTACTTTAATCCAGATTTATCCCAGGCTTTCTGGGTTCTAAAGGGGTAGCCCATACCTGCTAATGGAAGAAAAGTTGTCTCCTGGCAAGTCTATGAAAAGTGAAGCTGGAAGTATTTATTTTTTATTTTATTTATTTATTTTTGTCACAACAATATATGTAAGTATCATACAAAAAAGTCGAAGGCAACGGAGTTCCAAGTTTTCCAAGCCCAGGATTCCAAGTCTAGTGGGATAAGGTATTTTGTTGTTTACAGAGGAATGGAGAACTCTTCTTGTAAAATATTTCTGGACACGTTCAATTGTATTGATGTCAGAGATGTGGTGAGGGTTCCAAACAGGTGAGCTGTATTCTAGAATTGGTCTAGCAAATGTTTCATATGCTCTGGTTAGTAGTGTAGTGTTTTTGGAAAAGAAGCTAGCAAGATTAGGTTTACAACTAAGTACAGAAGCTTAACTAGCTACCTAAGCATTACGCCCATCAAATTTATTATTACTGCTTATGACTGAATGCAAAATAATGGTTTATTAAATGTATATACTGCCCAACTCCAGGCAAACTTTGTTTCTCTTATCATCATTCAATGAAATTCTAGCCCAACTAGTATCTATGAAGTTAGTGGGTTTTTTTAAAAGAAATCCAAGGTTTAAATTTTGTGTCCACAATTGGTTAACAGCTGAATAATATTCTTAATGCTGGAACCAATCTTCTCCCATGTAAGCATTTTCCAGATATTTGGAATTCTTTGCACCTAATTTAGTTACTTCACAATTCAGGTTCACATTCTTTGGATAGATCTTAAGTTTCTGCCTAACGTGTAGTTCAAAAAATTAAAAACATTGAACCATCCATCATTCCCAGTTTTCCTGAAATATAAATTTCCTTGTCAAATGTTTGTGACAGTGTTTAAGCAGGGGTTTTTTTAACAGCTTTGTTCATCTCATAAAATAACACATAATCGTACATGTGTAATGGGAACACCAAGACTATCATTAATCTGGAAAATTGCTGACTGTAATATTAATCCATGCTTGGCACTATCTGCAAAGAGAAAGAGGCAATACCACCCTGAACCATTGGTGGGTTGCTACTGGTTCGCCCTCCATCGGGCAAACTGGTGGCAGCGGTGGCAGCGGGAGGCTCCACCCACCCACTCGGACATCTCTGCACATGCGCAGAAGCTTTGGGCGTGTTTGCAAGCGCCCACGAGCAAACCGTAGCGACGGGATTTGAATCCCACTCCTGCCCCGAACTCACTGATGTTGTGATTTTTTAGAGGTTTCACAGAAGTACACAACTAATAGGAAGATGTTTTGAAGTCTCCCCTGTTGCAAATCTGTCTTGAGCTTGGGTCAAGCTCAACTTCCGGTGACCTTCCATGAAACTGTCCTGACAAGAACAACAACGTTGGTGCCACGATGGAGAACATACGTGGCTCCAAGGTTGAATTGTTGGCTCCTTGGTATTTTCTGAGTTTTCTTCTGATTGCATGTCACCTAGCCTGGTTTTAAATTTTAAAATATTTTAAGTGTTGTGCCACATAGTATGCCTTACTTTAATTGTGTAATGAATAAAAAAACCTAGGCTGCAAAGTCGTTTGCTATGCCCCTTTTTCTGAGAGGTTTTCTGGGCTTCCACATCTGGTCTGGAGCCCTGGGATTTCTTGCAGTCGTCCATCTAAGAATAATTAGGCCGAATCTTTGCTTAAGTTTTTTCAGATCAGCCAAGGTTGGATAGCTGCTGCCATCTACCCGATTATATCAATCAGAATAAAGCTGGAAGGGACCTTGGAGGTCACAACAATATATGTAGGTATCATACAAAAAGATTATATAATATATAAACACATATATGGGTAAATATAAGGAGGTATAAGCATATATATAGGAAGAAGAAAAGAAAAACAATAGGACAGGAACGGTAGGCACGTTTGTGCGCTTATACGCATATATGGTCCTCTTAGGAATGGGGTGAGGTCAATAGTAGAAAGTTTTTGGTTAAAGCTTTTAGGATTATGGGAAGAGACCACAGAGTCAGGTAAAGTATTCCAAGCACTGATGATTCTGTTGCAGAAGTCATATTTTCTGCAATCTAGATTAAAGCGGTTGACATTAAGTTTAAATCTATTAGTTGCTCTAGTATTATTGCAATTAAAGCTGAAGTAGTCTTTGACAGGAAGGACATTACAATAGATGATTCTATGAGTTAAACTTAGGTCTTGTCACAGGCGACGGAGTTCCAAGTTTTCTAAGCCTAGGATTTCAAGTCTGGTGGGATACAATTTCAGATAAGTGGCTGTCCAGTGTCTTCTTTAAAACCTTCAGTGATGGAGCACCTACAACTTCCTGGAGGCAAATTGTTCCACTTATCAATTATTTTAACTGTCAGGCAATTTCTCCTTAGTTCTAAGTTGCTTCTCTCCTTGATTAGTTTCTACCCGTTGCTTCTTGTCCTGCCTTCAGGTGCTTTGGAGAATAATTTGACCCTCTCTTCTTTGGGGCAGCCCCTCAAATACTGGAATACCACTATCATGTCCCCCCTAGTCCTTCCTTTCTCTAGACTAGCCAAACCCAAATCCTGCAAAGGTTATTTATATGTTTTTGTCTCCAGCCCTTTAAGGGCCTCTGGTGGCTCAACAGGCTAAAGTAGTCTGTTATTAACAGCAGCTGCTTGCAATTACTGCAGGTTCGAATCCCACCAGGCCCAAGGTTGACTCAGCCTTCCATCCTTTATAAGGTAGGTAAAATGAGGACCCAGATTGTTGGGGGCAATAAAAGTTGACTTTGTATATAATATACAAATGAATGAAGACTATTGCTTGACATAGTGTAAGCCGCCCTGAGTCTTCGGAGAAGGGCGGGGTATAAATTCCCCCCAAAAAAATTATCTTAGTTGCTCTTTTCTTCACTTTTTCCAGTATTTCAATATTCAATATTTTTCCCCAATTTTTTTTTCAATGAATTAATAGTCTGAACTTGGATAAAGTAGCTTAGTCTGCCTTTATATACATCTTCCAGAGGATTTTGTACATTGCAACAACTGTTAAACCTTCCTAGTACTTCAGACCACACGAGAGAAAGTGTAAGCACTAGCTATGCAGCTAGTCCTCAATGTACAATCATTTACAACAGCGCTGATTCACTTAACAGTGAATCACTTAACAACTGCAGCGATTTGCTTAACTGGGACCAAAATAGGTTGTAAAGTCAGACATGATTCACTCTACAACTGCCTCGCTTAGCAATGGAAATTCTGGTCCCAACTGCCATTGTAAATCAAGGACCACCACCGATATTGAACGTCCCCTACAAAAAGCAGAATCACTTTTCTCCCTGTTATTTTCCTACCTTTTTTGTAGGATATAAAATCCATATCCTATTATCACTTTGACTTAAAAAGAATAAAATAATCCAAATATAACACGCATTGCTTACATCAAAAACTAAAACACTGCATTTATCATTATAATCTACCTTTCCTTAACAACAGTAAGCAAAATAAACAAGTATTAACCGCTCCATACAGGGTATCGCATTGCCTCAATTCCACTCTATTGCACATATTCTATCATTCAATTCTATTGCATTATATGCTGCTCCGGTGTTAAGGTTTTGGCTTTGCAGAAATGCTTAACTATTCTTAATAATTTCTGGATTATTTTGGTTTCATAAAGCCCTGGTGCTTTCGATGACAAACAGCCAGAATTCCTTTTGCATGGCTGTATTATAATTCAACCTAAGCATCTTCTCCTATAAATGAAGAGGAAACATTCAGAAAATTTTAAGACAAGATGGGGATCCATCAAATAGCCTTTCCTTCTAGTATGAAACACGAATGAGAAGTAGCATGGAATAGATTGGAGGAGGCTATGGCGGTCCTCAGGGTTTGGCCTGAATTCCAAATATATCATAGGAATAAAAGGAGACACCTACCGGCTCTGACATGGATGCTAAACTCTTGGAGACCTGAAGACCTTCCCCTTTGAGAAGTCAAAAGCTCTCTGAGCAAGCAGAAGGCAGGTTCCGCAGGAAAAGTCTTGAGCAAACAGGGAGATGTTAATTCAGCCCCTCTTAAGACAAAACATGGGTAGGTCAGGTTGGTTGCCAGCCAAAGGAACCTTGCCGTTCTCCCCAGTGAGTTGCTCCAAGCAAGATCTTACCCAACACGCCTTGTGTGGAAACAGGGTTGTGTGATTAGACAATTGTACAAAGGACGCAGTTCCCTAGGGATCGGGAGTCTTGGGGGAGGCTATCACAAGGAGAGATCTGAATTAAGACACGACTCACCAGTATGTAAAGGTGGTGTCACACTTGGGCTTACAAATGTTAATTAAAATTATTAGCAGCCTGCTTGACAAGAAAGAGAAGAGAAGAGAAGAGAAGAGGGAAAGAAAGGAGAGAGAAAGAAAAGAAAGGGAGAGAGGAAGAAAAGAAAAGAAAGAAAAGAAAGAAAGACGAGGGGAGGAGTGAGTGAGGAAGGAAGGAAGGAAGGAAGGAAGGAAGGAAGGAGTAGTGAAATCCAATTTTTTTACTACCAGTTCTGTGACCGTGGCTTGGTGGGCATGGTGTGACTTGGTGGGGTGGCAGAGGAAGTACAGTGCAAAATCTCCATTTCCACCCCACTCCAGGGGAAGGATACTGCAATATCCCTCCCCATTGTTGAGGGAAGGATATTGCAAAATCTCCATTCCCACCCCGCTCTGAGGCCAGCCAGAGGTGGTATTTGCCGGTTCTCCAAACTACTCAAAATTTCCACTACCGGTTCTCCAGAACCTGTCAGAACCTGCTGGATTTCACGGAAGGAAGGAAGGAGGGAAGGAATTGATCCATCAATCACATCTTCCAGTTCAGTTGGACTGAAATTCCCATAATCCCTAGAGCAGGGGTCTCCAACCTTGGCAACTTTAAGACTTATGGACTTCAACTCCCAGAATTCCTCAGCCAGCTTTGCTCGTGTTGAAGTCCACAAATCTTAAAGTTGCCAAGGTTGGAGACCCCCTGCTCTAGAGCAAGGCTGATGAGACCTCATGCCCTGGGAGTTGAAGCACCAGACGCTCAGAAAAAAATGGGGGAGGCCAATTTAAACAACTGTATCTTTCTGTATTGTTTATTGATTGTGGTGATACCGGACTCCATGCCTCTGAATACGCTCAAGATTTTGCTGCTATTCTTAACTTGCAACAATTCTAGCAGGAATGCAAACAACCCCAGTTGGCATTATTGCAAATCTTGGTTGCAGATTATACTGCTGAATTTTAACAGAAAACCTTCTCAGCCTTCGTTCCCAGCCTAATTTTATTTAATGAGGGAAGAGTTGCTTAGAATGGCCTTCTGCCAACTAAATTAAACACAACTTACTCTTTGTGTGTATGTGTGTGTGTGTGTGTGTGTTTTTGAGGTGATTATACCATGGCTTTAAAAGCAAGGTGGATAAAAATCAACCCCTTTTTTAAAAAAAACGATACTTTTTTTTACTTAAGTAATTTTGAAAACAGTTTTTCAAATACTTTGCAAAGAAGGAAGATGGTTCAAACACATAATTATGAAGATAACTTCTAATTCTGCACCATTCTGTTGCTAATGTGGACATGAAAGGTAAGTTATCAGTGATGCACCAGAACTGTCTAAAAATGCAGAAATGACAAGGAGCAAACACGCACGCCTTCTTAGTACAATTTAAAAGTTGTTGCTGGGTGTTCCTTTACAACAGGGGTCTCCAACCTTGGTCCCTTTAAGACTTGTGGACTTCAACTCCCAGAGTTCCTCAGCCAGCTTTGCTGGCTGAGGGACTCTGGGAGTTGAAGTCCACAAGTCTTAAAGGGACCAAGGTTGGAGACCCCTGCCAAAAATAACATATTCTCCAAGGATCCCCGAAACAACTAACTGAACTAAAGCCAGTTCAGCTCTTATTATCTTTACAGTTATCTGCTTTGTCACTAAGAATATTGTTTGAGGAAGATTAATTTGTAAAATACTGTCTGACTGAACCCGTCAATCTGTCAAACGCAATCATTACCGCACCTCTTAAAAAAATGAAACCCATACCTCATTCGGACGGTTAAAAAAAAATATGTTTCAAGTTTAAATTGTGTAACCCCCAAGGTAACTCTTCGTAAAGTTTTTTTTTGCAGCTTGTTAAAATTGGTGTCTCGCTGACGGCGAACTAGTGCAAAAGTGATTGTGTCTTTTCCCCTTGTACACTTTATTTTGTATGCTCCAGCTTGCAGTTCTATTGAGGTTTGTAAGTTTTAACTTAATTAATTCAGCTAAGCCGCGACTTACGACCATAATTCAGACAAAAATTTCTGTTGCTAAGTGAAACATTTGTTAAGTGAGCTTTGCCTCATTTTAGTTGTTAAGTGAATCACTGCAATTGTGTGGCTAGTAACCTGGTTTTTAAGTGGATCTGGCTTTGACTTTGTCAGAAGCTCACAAAAGAGGATCATGTGGGACATTGCAACCGTCGTAAATATGAGTCAGTCACCAAGCCTTTGAACTTTTATCACGCAACCTTGGGGATGCTGTCATTACGGTCATAAGTGTGAAAAACGGTCATCAGGCCCTTTTTTTTTTGGTGCTGTGTAACTTCCAATGGCCACTGAATGAACAATTGTAAATTGAGGATTACTTGTAACTTAATTTGTAAGCTGCACTTAGTCTGTAATAAGAAATGTTGACGATTTGATGATAAGGTTTATATTTGTGTTAGCTGGGAAAAGAAAATATTCACACGAGGCATTAAAAGGGCCTCTGGTGGCTCAACAGGCTAATGCAGTCTATTATTAACAGCAGCTGCTTGCAATTACTGCAGGTTCAAGCCCCACCAGGCCCAAGGTGGACTCAGCCTTCCATCCTTTATAAGGTAGGTAAAATGAGGACCCAGATTGTTGGGGGCAATAAAAGGTGACTTTGTATATAATATACAAATGGATGAAGACTATTGCTTGACACAGTGTAAGCCGCCCTGAGTCTTCGGAGAAGGGTGAGATATAAATGCAAATAAAAAAAAAGGTCATATGTCCTCAAATGCAGGAACTACATCCTCCTTTGACCATTTTGAGGAACTAGAAAATTGCATGGATGAAGAAAATCCAACTATATATCACGTCTTCGATCATTATAAAGCCACCTCCGTGGTCATGAAGAGTATATGAGAAACACGTGAGAAACTGTATGGAACCTCCAGAGATTGTGGGTGCTCTTTCCCTGGGGGCTTTTAAGAAGAGTCCGGACACCCATTTGTCTGAAATGGTATGGGGTCTCTTGCTCGAGCAGTGGGTTGGACTAGAAGACCTCCAAGGACCCTTCCAACTCTGTTATTCTACGTTCTAAATCTCTGAAACAGTTGAAGCAAAGTTAGCTCTTCTGCAGCTCTTTTCTCCCAGAACTGACTTATATCCCTGTACTGCTAGCCTGCTAGTGACAGCTTTAGCTTGTTTTACGAGTGTTAATAGGCCATCTTGTAAAGTTTCTAACTCTGCAAAATTATATTTAGATGCCTTTTATGTAAAACTTTCACCCAGAAGAGAATAAGTAAAAACAGTACGTTGCATCAACATCCGAGAGTTTCATTTGGAAGTTCATGGTTAACACCACGCCAAAATAAAAAAAAATTCACCCCCGATTTGTTGTAAAATGCAGTAAAGATGGCAGTCAAACCGCAAAAACGATTAAATAGGAACCTCTAAAGCTCTTGAAGAAGGCGAGTCTTCGTTCAGTGTTCCAAAACAGGCTGAAATATTGCAATTCTTCGGAACATCAAACAATAAACAAGGTTTATCAATAGAAGGATCAACTCTCCATTACCAAATGTGCAGAGGAAGGAAGAGTCTAATTGCAACATCCAATATCACTAGGAAGCTATGGGAACAGAAGGTTGTTTCTCTCATAAGCACAGGTAGTCCTTCCTTGTTGTGGCCCACCAGCTGCCAGTGGAGGTGGCGGAAGACTCCGATGATGAGGAGGTTGGGGAGGAACTCGGGCCAGTTCTGGAGTTTGGGGAAGGCTCTCATTGGATGTTCTGCGTCAGACACAGAGATAGAGCCAGGGCCATCTGACTTTTCCCTGCCTTTGGAGGCTGAGATGAGTGAGGAGGAAGAGCAGCTGGGGCCTGTTCCAGAAGCCTGTATGCACAAAGCTGTTAGGTGAGGAAAACAACGGAGGACAAGGAGTCGACTCGGGAAGCAAAGCACACATGGACGCTGAATGGCCCCTCCCTGGCTGGGGAATAAAGAGAAGGAAAGGGGAGTGGTGGTCGTAGGAGACAACTGTTCGTATTTCTGAAGATTTTGCTCATGGTGTTGCGTGTATCAAAGACTGCTTGCCAGAACTTAATTTGCAGCGTTCACGGCCTTGCACTTATCCGCAAGGAACTGGTAAGGTCTGTTACTGCTGTTAACACTTTGCAGGATTCTTGCCTGGACTTTTCGGTGGGTGAATGCCATTAATTCACAAGAGGGGTTTTTCCTGACAAGGAGTCTGTTTCTTGCGTCTGCTAAAGCTGGGTCAGAAAAGTCCTCGACGTATGACCACAACTGAGCCCAACATTTCAGCTGCTAAGCGAGACATTTGTTAAGTGAGCTTGGCCCCATTTTACAACCTTTCTTGCCACGGTTGTTAAGCGAATCAGTGCAGTTGTTAAATTAGTAACACAGCTGTTAAGTGAATCTGGCTTCCCCATGGACTTTGCTGGTCAGAAGGTCACAAAAGGGGATCACATGACCCCAGGATATTAAAACCGTCATAAATACGAGTCACTTGCCAAGCGTCTGAATTTTGATCACCTGACCATGAGGAGTGAAAAACGGTCGTAAGTCACTTTTGTCAATGCGGTTGTAACTTCGAACAGTCACTAAATGAACATTTTTAAGTCCAGGAGAACCTGTACCATACTACAGGAACTCAGTCTAGCTGGAAGAAAACATCTAAACTGGTTTAAAGTTTTAAATTTGCCTTTTTAAAAACTGAAGCTAGTTAATAAATAAATAAAATTTATAGAAGAAAAAGAAGAAAAAATATCTATTGGCTATTTGTACGGAACGTCAACAGAGATTCTCCGTCACCTGGACCACAGTTGCCCCAAAGGAGCTTTTTGAAGAGGCAACCGGACTTCATTGGTTTTTCCTTGAAGACGTTTCGCTTCTCCTCCAAGAAGCTTCTGAACTTCTGAACTTCTTGGATGAGAAGCAAAACGTCTTCAAGGAAAAACAAGGAAAGTCCAGTTGCCTTTTGAGAAAGCGCCTTTATATACATATTTTTTTTTGCCACATTTCTACGTGCTATTTTTTTTCCTTACCTTTGTTGCCATTTAGACTTCAGAGGATCATTAGAACTGCAGAAAAAATAATTGCTACCAACCTGCCTTCCATTGAGGACCTGTATACTGCACGAATCAAGAAGAGGGCCGTGAAAATATTTGCAGATCCCTCGCATCCTGGACATAAACTGTTTCAACTCCTACCCTCAAAACGACGCTATAGAGCACTGCACACCAGAACAACTAGACACAAGAAGAGTTTTTTCCCAAAGGCCATCACTCTGCTAAACAAATAATTCCCTCAACACTGTCAGACTATTTACTGAATCTGCACTACTATTAATCGTTTCATAGTTCCCATCGCCAATCTCTTTCCACTTATGACTGTATGACTATAACTTGTTGCTGGCAATCCTTATGATTTATATTGATATACTGACCATCAATTGTGCTGTAAATGTTGTACCTTTATTTTTTTATTTATTTATTTTGTCACAACATCATACAAAAAGAGTATATAGTATATACACATATAAACATATATAGGAAGAAGAAAAGAAAACAATAGGACTGTTCTATGACCGTTAGTCCTCGACTTGACCTCTATATGGTCCTCTTAGGAATGGGGTGAGGTCAATAGTAGAAAGTTTTTGGTTAAAGCTTTAGGATTATGGGAAGAGACCACAGAGTCAGGTAAAGTATTCCAAGCACTGATGATTCTGTTGCAGAAGTCATATTTTCTGCAATCTAGATTAAAGCGTTTACATTAAGTTTAAATCTATTGGTTGCTTGTATTATTGCAATTAAAGCTGAAGTAGTCTTTGACAGGAAGGACATTACAATAGATGATTCTGTGAGTTAAACTTAGGTCTTGTCATATCTTCCAAGTTTTCTAAGCCTAGGATTTCAAGTCTGGTGGGATAAGGTATTTTGTTGTTTTCAGAGGAATGGAGAACTCTTCTTGTAAAATATTTCTGGACACGTTCAATTGTATTGATGTCAGAGATGTGGTGAGGGTTCCAAACAGGTGAGCTGTATTCTAGAATTGGTCTAGCAAATGTTTTATATGCTCTGGTTAGTAGTGTGGTGTTTTTGGAAAAGAAGCTACGCAAAATTAGGTTTACAACTCTTAGAGCTTTTTTTGCTATGTAGCTGCAGTGGGCTTTGGCACTTAGATCATTTGACATGAAAACTCCAAGGTCTTTAACGGGATGGGGGTCGTCTGTAAGGTAATGTCCATCTAGTATGTACTTAGTTTTAGAGTTCTTTTTTCCTATATGTAAGACTGAGCATTTGCTGGTTGAAATTTGGAGCTGCCAATTTTAGACCAAGCGTTAGATGGTCAAGGTCGTTTTGAATGATAGAAGTGTTGTCTGTGGTGTTAAATAGTTTGACATCACAGCAAAGAGAACACAATTACTTGAGATATGGTCACAAAGATCATTAATGTATAGAATAAAGAGTGTTGGTCCAAGGACGCTGCCTTGAGGAACGCCACCTTGACAGGAACAGGATTTGATAAAGCATTGCCAATTTTGACCACTTGTTGTCTGTTAGACAGAAAAGCAGATATCCATTTGTGGAGGGGTCCTGAGATGCCATAGGATGTTAGTTTAAGGAGAAGTTTATCGTGTACTACTGAGTCAAAAGCTTTGCAGAAGTCTATGTAGATTGCATCTATTGATTTGCCTTGATCTAGATTTGAAGTCCATATGTTTTTGCAGTGGAGAAGTTGTAAGTTACATGATAACTTTTTCCTGAAACCAAATTGTTTGTTGGAGAGTAGGTTGTTAGTTTCAAGTGTGAGGTAATGGATTGATTGATGATAGATTCCATGACTTTGCAGGTGACGAGCAAAGGGAGATCGGTCTGTAGTTTTCACTAAGCTGGGGTCTCCTTTTGAAGAGGCAACCGGACTTCATTGGTTTTTCCTTGAAGGCGTTTCTTCTCCTCCAAGAAGCTTCTGAACTTCTGAACTTCTTGGATGAGAAGCAAAATGTCTTCAAGGAAAAACAAGGAAAGTCCAGTTGCCTTTTGAGAAAGCGCCTTTATATACATATTTTTTTTTGCCACATTTCTACGTGCTATTTTTTTTCCTTACCTTTGTTACCATTTAGACTTCAGAGGATAATTAGAACTGCAGAAAAAATAATTGCTACCAACCTGCCTTCCATTGAGGACCTGTATACTGCACGAATCAAGAAGAGGGCCGTGAAAATATTTGCAGATCCCTCGCATCCTGGACATAAACTGTTTCAACTCCTACCCTCAAAACGACGCTATAGAGCACTGCACACCAGAACAACTAGACACAAGAACAGTTTTTTCCCGAAGGCCATCACTCTGCTAAACAAATAATTCCCTCAACACTGTCAGACTATTTACTGAATCTGCACTACTATTAATCGTTTCATAGTTCCCATCGCCAATCTCTTTCCACTTATGACTGTATGACTATAACTTGTTGCTGGCAATCCTTATGATTTATATTGATATACTGACCATCAATTGTGCTGTAAATGTTGTACCTTTATTTTTTTTTATTTTTTTATTTTATTTATTTTGTCACAACATCATACAAAAAGATTATATAGTATATACACATATAAACATATATAGGAAGAAGAAAAGAAAAACAATAGGACAGGAACGGTAGGCACGTTTGTGCGCTTATGCACGCCCCTTATGGTCCTCTTAGGAATGGGGTGAGGTCAATAGTAGAAAGTTTTTGGTTAAAGCTATTAGGATTATGGGAAGAGACCACAGAGTCAGGTAAAGTATTCCAAGCACTGATGATTCTGTTGCAGAAGTCATATTTTCTGCAATCTCGATTAAAGCGGTTTACATTAAGTTTAAATCTATTGGTTGCCCTTGTATTATTGCAATTAAAGCTGAAGTAGTCTTTGACAGGAAGGACATTACAATAGATGATTCTGTGAGTTAAACTTAGGTCTTGTCGAAGGCGACGGAGTTCCAAGTTTTCTAAGCCTAGGATTTCAAGTCTGGTGGGATAAGGTATTTTGTTGTTTTCAGAGGAATGGAGAACTCTTCTTGTAAAATATTTCTGGACACGTTCAATTGTATTGATGTCAGAGATGTGGTGAGGGTTCCAAAAAGGCGAGCTGTATTCTAGAATTGGTCTAGCAAATGTTTTATATGCTCTGGTTAGTAGTGTGGTGTTTTTGGAAAAGAAGCTACGCAAAATTAGGTTTACAACTCTTAGAGCTTTTTTTGCTATGTAGTTGCAGTGGGCTTTGGCACTTAGATCATTTGACATGAAAACTCCAAGGTCTTTAACGGGATGGGGGTCGTCTGTAAGGTAATGTCCATCTAGTATGTACTTAGTTTTAGAGTTCTTTTTTCCTATATGTAAGACTGAGCATTTGCTGGTTGAAATTTGGAGCTGCCAATTTTTAGACCAAGCGGTTAGATGGTCAAGGTCGTTTTGAATGATAGAAGTGTTGTCTGTGGTGTTAAATAGTTTGACATCATCAGCAAAGAGAACACAATTACTTGAGATATGGTCACAAAGATCATTAATGTATAGAATAAAGAGTGTTGGTCCAAGGACGCTGCCTTGAGGAACGCCACTCTTGACAGGAACAGGATTTGATAAAGCATTGCCAATTTTGACCACTTGTTGTCTGTTAGACAGAAAAGCAGATATCCATTTGTGGAGGGGTCCTGAGATGCCATAGGATGTTAGTTTAAGGAGAAGTTTATCGTGTACTACTGAGTCAAAAGCTTTGCAGAAGTCTATGTAGATTGCATCTATTGATTTGCCTTGATCTAGATTTGAAGTCCATATGTTTTTGCAGTGGAGAAGTTGTAAGTTACATGATAACTTTTTCCTGAAACCAAATTGTTTGTTGGAGAGTAGGTTGTTAGTTTCTAAGTGTGAGGTAATGGATTGATTGATGATAGATTCCATGACTTTGCAGGTGACGCAGCAAAGGGAGATCGGTCTGTAGTTTTCGACTAAGCTGGGGTCTCCTTTTTTGAAGATGGGGATGACTGTGGCTAGTGACCAAAGTTTGGGAAGAGAACTGGTAGTGAAAGCTTTGATGAAGGTATTTTTTCTTT